>NW_024100743.1:0-216562 GCF_016161935.1 Mauremys reevesii
GGGAGGATTCCGGCTCCTGAGGAGCTCAGGATTAACACCAGAACACACAGGAGGAGACAGGCTGTTGCACCAAGTGGCCCCTCACCATGGGAGCACAGGGTGGCTTCCTGCAGGAGCCAGCTCTGGGCCTGTTCGGCTGCGTCGGCCTGTGCCAGACACAAGGCCTATGGCCAGGCCAACTCCAGGGCGTGCGCCTCAGTTTCCTTCTGGCGATGCGAGGCTCCATGATCCCAACCACCTCAGGGCCCTGCGGTGAGGGCCTGCAGTGGCTTTGTGAAGGGAGCCCAGAAGGGCTGGGGTCTGCCTGCTGCTCTGCTCCAGCTAGTGCGGGGAGCTCTTAGCTGAGGTCATGGCCTCCCTGCCCTTCCCATATTGCTCAAGGAGGGGGCCTGGCTGGCCGGGAGGAGAGGAAGAGGTTCAAGGCTCTTGTCCTGTCTCCGAGGGCTGCTGCTCTGATGGCACAAGAACCTGTGGTTCGATTGCCTGTTTGGAGATGAACCATGGAAACAGAGAGGCAAGTGGGGTCAATCAATGCATGATGAACCAGGGCAAACAAGGCGCGGAGCTGAGTCAGTGCAAGCAAAGCCTGCGGCCGGGCTGGAGGCGACTCAAGAACTGGAGCTGAAGTCGGACTTAACAAACAAGCGATGGGGCCAGAAAGTAATGGGCCAAAATCGGTGGTGTGAGTGATTCGGAGTTAAGTGGTGGACAAAATACTGGAGGCAGAGAACTGTGCCCCCGTGGCCTCCCTTGTGCAGGAGTTCTTAAAAAGAAGGCAAAAAAAAAAAAAAATCCCAGTCAGCTCTCACCTGGATCCCAGCATCCCAGCTCTCTTGTCAGCTCGCGTGATACTCATCCTGCTCCACCCCCAGGGCAGAGGAGCCAACCAGACCAGAAGGACTTCCTTCCGGCCAGCAGGCCTTGCTCTTGTTCAAGGAACTTTGTTTTCATTTGTGAGACTCACTAGAAAACCCTCCACAGCACGCAGTCCCCAGCCCAGCAGTGGGGACAGCCGATGGGCAGCGCTGCAGGGCGATGTAGAACCTTGCATCCCCCTTTGGGTTACTGTCTGCCCACTATTTCTTCCCGCTGATCCTCTCTCGCTCCTCGGCTTTTCCATGACTCCTGAAATCAGCTGCACTGCGCGCATCACCACACGAGGCAGGACCACCCAGTCCTGTCTGAGGAGAACAGACCCAGCCAGATGGTGTCCCCTGACAGGATGTGAGCCTGAGACCAGACCAGGTGTTGTGGCCGACCTGCCAGCCTAAAGCAGCCTGTCGTCCTGTGGTCCAAAAACAGCAACAAACGCTGTATTTCCCCACATGTCTGTCCTTTCTCTCCCCACCGTGGGTCTATCTGGCAAACCAGGAGGTATAACAGAATACCCAGCACACGGCAGGACTAAAAGGTGAAATGCCCCCTTTCCTTTTCCTCAAAAAAGGATGGCAGATTTTAGTCATGTCAGTTAACACTTTACTGGAGGGCACTCAGATCCTACGGTGATTATGGCAGTATAAGAGCCTATAATAAGTAGAAATAACAATACTTAGCTCTTAGATAGTGACAGGTTTCAGAGTGGGAGGCAGGTTAGTCTGTATCAGCAAAAAGAATGAGGAGTCCTTGTGTCACCTTAGAGACCAACAATTACAGACCTAAAAGTCGCAATTCTCCAAAAAAAACCTTCAAAAATATGCTCCAATGAGAAACTACAGAACTGGAATTAATTTGCAAACTGGACACCATTAAATGAGGCTTGAATATAGACTGGGAGTGGATGGGTCATTACACAAAGTAAAAACTATTTCCCCATGCTAATTTTTCCCCTACTGTTACTCACACCTTCTTGTCAACTGTTGGAAATGGGTCATCCTGATTATCACTACAAAAGTTTTTTTTCTCCTGCTGATAATAGCCCACCTTCATTGATTAGACTAGGTAGGTATGGCAACATCCATTTTTTCATGTTCTCTGTGTATATATATCTTTCTACTGTATTTTCCACTACATGCATCTGATAGCCCACGAAAGCTTATGCCCAAATAAATGTGTTAATCTCTAAGGTGCCACAAGTACTCCTGTTCTTTTAGCTCTTATATAGTGATTTCATCACTAAATCTCAAAGTGATTTACAAAGGAGATAAGTGCCACGATCCCCATTTTACAGTTGGGGAAAGTGATAGAAAGGTGAAATGACTTGCCCATGGCCACCCAGAGGCAGACCTGGGAATTGAACTCTGGCCTTAAGGCTCTCACTGCTAGGAGAAATGGCCTCCCCTAGCATCCTTTTCCTTTAAAATGTTGTGTTGTGGTTAGAGCAGAGGCCTTGGAGATGGCACTCCTGTGTTCTACTTCCAGCTTTTCCATTGGCTCCCTCTATAGCCTTGGGAAGTGATTTTACCTTTCTGTAGGTTTTTCCATCAGTAAAATGTGTCTCTGACAAAATGATGCTTGCTCACCTGACCAAAAAACTGAAAGGCTTTGTGAGTGGATGAACATTTATACCTCATGTTGAGCTCACTGGTTAAACAGCATTATGTAAGTGCAAAAGTATGACTGTGTGATTATTAGAGGCTAGTAGATGACCCCAACTTTTATCTGCTCTCATCCTACTTTCCCTGTTGCTCTTGATGATTGTTGCCTACTATCCTTCTGCCTGCTGAAAGGGTGAGATGAGCAGCTGCTTCCAAACCCATTGAGACTCCTGGCATGGGATGGAGGGCGGGGGAAGGTGTCTGAGTGGAAGGAGAGAGGTGCATCATACAATTGGATTATTTTCTGGCTTTCATGAAGTGTCAAGGCGACCTAAGATGCACTGTACTGTAACTTTATTTTTCACTGAACAAATTTAGTACTGCTACAATATATCCCCATCTAACCCTGATATACAGAGCAGTGAAATGCAAACATTGAGCATAATATCCTCTGTGCAGTCATAAACCACTGTGTGGGGGGAAGGGCAGTAAGTATACGGAAAACATAATACTGAAGAATTCACTGGGGCTATTCAATTTCATGTAACCCATCCTCAGCTATGGATAAAAAATAAACCCTGATATTCTGTGATTCTATGATTAGTCCCAACAGCTACCTCTGACAGTCCAGATCCAGGGGTGTGAGGAATATGTAGTCCGTGCTATCCTTTACTTTAAACTGCAGAGTAGGATAATATACTACCTAACCAATTGGGAGGGCTATGATCCTGAAGAAGGCTCCTTGGAACCTGTTGTCCATGTCCATGCCCCTGACTTGGAAAAAGGTTTCATCAATACCACTTGGATAAACCAAGTCTGCAACCTATCCAGAGGAAGGATGCCCCTAAGTGGTGGTGGTGGGTGATGTAAGGTTCCAGGGATTAAAATCTGGGGCTGCAGAACCTGGGACAGCTGATGTTCCCATAGTGCCACCAGGAGGCCAATCCTTGCTCATCACTACTGACTCTGACATGGACCCCAGTATAGCTGTGACTGCTAGGCCAGCCCACCTATGCCCTGGTCCCTCACAACCTGCCAGACCCAAATTCCTATCACTCTCCACCTGCGTCCATGAGCAAGACAATAACTTCTTTTGAGGGGGAGGATAATTTTATTAGTGAATGGCTTACCAAAAAAAAAAAAAGGGGGGGGGAGTGCAATAAATTCCTGACCAAATCTTCCCATGTGTAGCAAGTACATTTAACTGTATCTTTATAAAGAAATATATAAATGTTGTGGGCATAAGAGGAATTTCATTGTATTATAAGAATATTTCTGTCTATAATGATACAATGCTTAGTATACTAAGTTTCTTGTATGTTCATGCCTCTATAGTACTTGGCATTATTCATAATATGGATTATGTGATGTTACACTATTCCTTCACAGTACAGGTTCATAAGTGTACAGTGTCGCCAACTCTTGAGTCTTTAACACAAACCTTCTGATATTTGGTGTTTTCCTTAAAGTTCTAGCTCTTGGATACATGTGATTATGTGAAAATCTCAGTTTATATAGAAAAAAAAATAATTCTCTAGCCCTGATGGTTGGAGAGAAAAGCATAAACTTGAACCCTAAAGGCCATAAGCAAAGCACAACTAAACAGAACCCCAAACAATTATTTAAAAAAACAAACAAACAAAAACAACACAACAACTCATGATTTTAAGACAATATCATGATTTTTGGGGCCTGAACTGTGATTTTTGAATTCTTGGCTGTGTAGTTCCTCGGAATGAACCTGTCAACTAATTTGCTTCTTCAAAACTTCCCTCTGGTTTTTACTAGTAGATGAATGTGATGGAGAGTGCCAGGCCCTTTAAGGCCCCTGTTGGGAGGCCTCAGGGTTCTACAACATCCTGCCCCAGGCAAGGAGCTGTGAAGGTTTGTCCTCCAGGGCCCTACCACCATTCCATCACCCCTGAAGAATCACAATTAGCATTTACAGGCTTGGTGGCCTGCAGAGTTTCCTCAGGCAGCAGATGTGAACAGTGGAACTATGCTGAACCAAAGTGCTAAAAGCATTACCTGATAGTAATTCAATTATAATCGGCATTACTGGGCAGGAATTCTCACTTGTGAAGCTTTGTATTATCTCCTTTCCCCTCTGCTCCATCCATATTCCCAGCCTTATTTACTTGTTTGTCAGCCGTGCACAATCATCTCTGTACCTTCTTCCACGGCCCCTGTGCTTGGTGTCACCTCCCTGATCTCATCCACATGACTTTTTTCTCTCCATCTTTAAGTCCCTCTTAAAGACCCATTTCTGTCATGCTGCTTACTGTGATCGGAGACCTATATAAATTGCCCATGGCTGTTCCCTTTACCCTGATATCTGCCAGCTTGTCTGTTTGCTTAGACTGTGAGCTCTGAGCTATCCATCTTGAATGTTTGGAAAAAAGCACTAAGCTTTGTACCCTGCTGTAAATAAACAAACAATGGGTCCAAAGCTGCAAAACATTGCCATCCTTGACGTTAGTGCCCATTGAAGTAAATGGGATTGAAGTAACATTGCTCAGCACAGAATTGGGCTTAAAATGAAGGTAGTAATTGGTTAAACTAACATTATAATTATGACAGTCACCGCTTGTTCAAATTCAGCTCAGTTTGGTGGAAAAGTGTTTTCTAATTTATATAGCTGATTATGCCACCCTCATCACTGTAGCATCTGAGCACCCTTCCAGCAGTTGAAACAACATCGCTGACATCTGTCACATGTGGTTTGTATTCTCTCTCATCCTCTCCCCATGAGAAGAATCATGCATGTAGTGTAGAGTGTTTTGGAAGGGTCTCTTGTTGCTGTTGTGTGGTTTTGGTTTTGTGTTAATATGTACTCACAGCTCTGCGTTTATTAGAGAAGGCAGACCAAAGAAGTGCATCTTGCACTGGGAGAGGAAGGTGGTGAGATTTGAGATGGTCCTTAATTCTTGTGGAACTTTATTCCACAATCTGGGAGAAACCCCTAAGAAATTTCTATATCCTGAAGGTCCTGAGCCTGGGCTCCAGATCCAGCCTGAAAGTCTACACTACAATTAAACATCCCTGTATCCCGAGCCCTGCAAGCCCAGATGACTCATGCCAGCTGCGGGTGTTTAATTGCTGCCTAGACAAACCCTATGTGGCTTGAAATAAGGGCTGAGGCCTTGAACTTGACTCAGTATTCAATGAAAGCCACTGTAGAGAGTGGAGGATATGCGGCATGCAATAATTTTTTTATTTTGGTGTGTTCTGAATCTCAGCACTTTCCAAAGACTAAAGATGGATGGTCCCTGCTTCACGCTAGAGGTTGGAAAGGACCATACACAAGCATTTTCTGCCCTATAGTCTAGTCCAGGCAGCGTGTTAGTTATGACAGCAGTCAATCCTCTGACTGAACCATTTGACCTTCAGCATGTCAGAACTGGTCTGTCATATTGAGACTACCTCATGATATTACTTAAGAATAAACCCACTGGTCATGTGACATTAGACAGCTGTTGAGATTTCTAAAAGCTTCAGCTCCAAAATACAGAGCTGGATTCATAAGCCACGATGAACAGGATTTGCTGATACAGATGTGTTAGTTTTACACAAATCTCACTGACCTTTGTTCCATTTGCTGGGCTCACTATCACTGTCTCACAATGAAGAATCCGTCTGGGTAGTGGAAATGCTGTAGGTCTCCTGTGCAGCAGAATATAGTTATGAGGGTCTAGGAGCAATTGCTCATCCTCAGAGGACAAGACATGCCACGTTATACACTATCTCTTTACCCAGAGTATGATATCACTCTGTTTCCATAACAGAGCATTAGGGATTTCCTTCAGCATTGCTCAAGGAATCTCTCAGGCATCCTCATGGCAGACAATTGTGAGCCATTCAACTCAAGCGGAGGTCAAAATGTTGGTGATCTAGAAGAAAGCTTTTATGGTTTTGCCAAAGGAATTTTAATTTCTCCAAAGGTGTCTTCAAAGTGATTGAGAAACTAAATAGTTTGAATATGGGGAAGAATAAATATATGCATTATTAATGATTTCTTTTGTAATAGCACTGAGAGATCCCACTCCATTGTGCTGGTCACTGTACAAACACTTATAAAAACAAGGTCCCTGCTCCAAACAGCTGAGTTTTGAAATTAATACACTATATTGTTTATGACCAGTGTACTACCAATGCATGGCATGCGGATGACAAAAGCTCCATTTTTATTGTTTTTAATTAGGGATTTTGAAATATGGCTCATTCTAGCTCCGACAGCAGTGAAAGGCGTTTTACTTTTTCTTGCTGACTTCCTGTTTTGAGAAGCAGATGAAATGGTTTCATTGGTGATTGGCAGGAAGCCTACTCCATTTACTGGCTGCAAGCCACTAGCACCTTGGCAAGAAGTGCTGAAAGGAAGATGAAGAGATTTGTACCCTCTGATTTCTGTCTGAGCAGGGACAAAGCAGTATGTGGATTTGTCAGTGGATTAAAAAAAAAATAAGGGTGGTATTTCCTGTTTCCCCACAGGTGTATTGTCACTGAAAATTAACAATTCAGCTGGTGTGGATGACAGATAGCTACACTCACAGTGATTCAAACCCAGGTGGAACATGGAACTCTTAGTAAATATTAAAAGCTACATCACTTTGCACATTCAGTGGGTTTTTTTCCTCCATTTAGAGACATTGCTAAGACATGTTAAGCCCAGAATTTAGGTTGTTTCAAAGAATATATATAATTTTACTGTGAATTAGAGATGGAACGAGGTCAAAGCCCACAGACCTGAACAAACTTCAGGGGAGCTGACATCTGAATCAGAACTTCATGTAATGCATCTATTTCTACTAGGCAAGAACAAAGCCCTGGATCTGAGCAACCTCTGACTTTTTTTTTAAGGTAGATGAGATTCAAGCCTGGTTATGGACTTTGGACCTCTCAGAAATCTATTATATAAACAAACACAGTCAGGATTGCATTTAAATAGTTAAATCAAAACTGCTTACTCAGACTTACTCAGCCCTGCCAAGCCTGGGGACAAATTAAGCCCTGAATGGCGGGCCGCGGGAGGCAGTAGGAGGCTAGAGCCTGAAGCCCCGCCTCCAGAGCCTGGGGCCTGCTGCCGTGCAATCTGAGCCTGCCACCCCAGGGCTGAACCCCCACCACCCCTGGGAAGGTGGGGAACTCACCGGCTGCCTGCTCCTCCAGCATTGTGCCCCAGCTGTCTCCAGAGGACAAGGCCCAACCCAAGCTGGCATCCCCAGCAACCAACACCAAGGCAGGGCATCCAGAAGCAATAGAGAGGGGGAGTGGCTGCTACTTTGCCCCCCCCCCCTCCAGCCCAGGAGACTGTGGCTGCAAGAAAAGCCCCTGGTGGCCACATGTGGCCACATTGGCTGCATTTGAGAAACACTGTGCTAGTGCATTGAATCAGAAAGCAAAACTCACTAAGGCAAAGTAACTGACCATAAAGACATCTGACGCTCACAGAACATTTTCCTGCAGTATTAGTATCTAGATGGGAAAATAGAGTCAATCTTCACTGGTCACACTGAGTAAAGTTCAAGAAGTAAATAATCAGCGTAAAGGATGGCAAGGAAAATAGATTTTTAAATTCTTTATGTTGATAATGTGAGCTGAGCTTAATGTCAGCAACTGGTTAGGGGAAAGCCGTTTTGGAGATAATGGGCTAGATTGTTTCCTGTGCCAGGTGGGACAAGTCAGGAGGCTGATTCTGGCTCCCTGACTAGTACCGGCCGTGACTCAACCTGATTGCTGACAGGCAACTTTAAATTGCATGACTGGTTTAGACTCCTTAATGGGACTAAGCCAGTGGAGGATTGTTGTGCTGAAGTGGAACTTTGCGTTGTCCCTGTGCTGGAAAAGGATGCGGACGTGCCAGCAGGATGTCTTTCTGCTGGGCATTTGCACTTAGATTATGGCTCCATTGTGCCACTTGAGTGTGTCACAAAGGGACCATTAACCAGCCTGTGTATTTGGCCTAAGACCTGGACAGTCCCTTTGAGACTATTTGTTTAGGTCATATATAGGTCATATAAGACTGTGTGATGGCTGAAAAATCTCTAGTACATACACTTTCTGCATGACTAGGTTTTAAAAATAACACTTCAGGCAAATTTGAAAATGGGAACTGGGGGCAGAGGGGTAAACCCACCATAATTGTTGAGCATTGACTACAGATGACTTAATGGATCACAATAAAACTTTCTTTGCGGGGAATATTTCTGTGAGAATTGTCTTAATTCTTCAGATTGGGGCAGGGGGCTAACACTTTTTTCATCATTATGCATTTAAAAAAAACCCCTATCTTTATTATGATCTCTTTCGGCTCCCTGTCACCCTCATCTCTTACAAAGCTACGCAATTGACTGTTCTCTTCATGTCACACACCCTTGGTGCCAGGCCCCTTCCTATGCAGCCCCCTATGTTAGTAACCACACGTCTCCCCTCTCCTTCGCCAAGTCCATCCTCAATCCATATATTTAGCTTTTATAATGCTGTTTCTATCCCTTGCCGCCTGAGAACTTTTCACCTTGGCTCTCTCCGTAAAGGAGCCTTAACTAACTAGACACATCAGGCCAGATTCGCAGCTGGTGTAAATCAGCTACCGACTACAGTGACACATCAGCTTACACCAGCAGAGACTCCAACTCATTAATACTCCCCACACCCAAATAAGAGGACAGATTTGTAGAGCTAAGAAGATCTATGTTAAACAGTAGTGTCTGAGCACACAGATTTGTCTTGGTTTCTACTCCACCCCATTTGTTTTGCATTGACAGTTTTAAGACTAGATCCTGCAAGTGTTTATGCAGGTGTTTAAATTCACACCTGTGAGTAGTCACAGTTTGATTGGAGTCTTAGGGTACGTCTTCACTACCCGCCGGATCGGCGGGCAGCGATCGATCCAGTGGGGATTGATTTATCGTGTCTAGTCTAGATGCGATAAGTCGACCCCCGAGTGCTCTCCCATCGACTCCTGTACTCCAGCGTCATGAGAGGCGCAGGCAGAGTCGACAGGGGAGCGGCAGCAGTCGACTCACCGCGGTGAAGACACCACGGTAAGTCAATCTAAGTATGTCGACTTCAGCTATGTTATTCCTCCCGCCTCCCCCAGTGTAGACCAGGACTCAGATTATAACTTCTCCAGGGAAAGGACCTGGGGTACAATTTCCTAAAGCACTTAAATAACTTAGGAGCCTAAACCTCACTGAAAGTTATGGTAATATAGGCTTCTAATTCGCTTAGGTACTTAGAAAATGTCCCCTCTGGTCTTTACAGGGTAGTTGTCTGTAAAGCATCTGGCACATTGTTTCTACTTTATAAAAAACAATAACAGATATTATTGAGACTAATTCTAATAGAAATATACTATGATATACAGGAAAATGTTTTCAATACAACCCCCAGGCATGTAGAGTAGTAGTTTAGCTAGTTTAACATTGCTAAGAAAATGCAAAATATTTTTATAATATTTTACATTAAATATAACTGTAGAGATGTCATGTGGGCTTATGATATATAATATGCAAACCTTATGGCATTTGACCCCTAAATCTCTAAGGTGAAATTCTACTGAAAGAATCTACTAAAAAAGATTTAATGGCACTATAGCAGAGATGAAGTAATAGGCTCCTAATTCAGTAATAGACTGCTAAATGCAAATTGCAGAAATGACATCTTACTTTACCCTCAGATGCCTGGACTGAAAACAGTTTGATTCCTCTGAAGTGAATCCAAATGCTTTGTTTTTTGGGGGATGAATCTGGTTGAAAACATTTAAGCTTCTTTTGCTCTCTTGGCAGAAAGCGATATTACTCACTCTGGGATGACAAAACAAAGAGGCACTAGCTAAGGGAACATCAGAATAGCATAATAAAAGGAGACTTTTTGGCGGGTGAATATTGAACATAAAGAGCATCTGTTAATTTTGTTTTAAATGGGGGGAAAAATGAGTGTCGGAAAGTAATTGATGTCCATAGACTGATGGATCCAGGGTTTGTTGCCAAATGGTAACTTCCCACATGGGTCTGTGTGAACTAGGTAAATGCCCACCCCATTCTCAGCAGAGTGCATAGACCTGAACTGGAGTCCAAATTTATCTCCTTCCAGGTTCTTTTTTTCATTTTATTGTCTATAGTTGAAAACTAACACCACCACATGAGCCTAACCTTCCTTTTCACCTGTAAAGTTTCTGTCAGGATTTCTGCACCCCCCAAAAGACACTCCCATCTATTTTATCTAAAAAGAAAGGATGGTCTTGGGAAACCCAAGTTTTGGTACCCTGTTCTGCTACAAACTGTGAGAGAGACCTGGGATAAGTCATTTAAGATACATTTTCAAAAGCACCTAAATAACTTAGGAGCCTAAGTCCTATTTTTAAAACAAACTTACGTATGTAGGAGGCTATGTCTACACTACAAAGTTAAGCTGACTTAAGCTACATTGATGTACAGCCACTGCTATAATTAAATTGCTCTTGCATGTTCACACTACACTTCTTGTGTCGGCACAGCGCATCCACAGTAGCAGCTCTTGCATCAACCCAGAGAGCAGTGCACCATGGGTAGCTACTGGCTGCAGGATGTCTTGGGAAGGATTTGCAATGCCTTATGGGGTCAGGTTCAGCATCACATGATGCAGGTTTCTCAGTCCCATTCCAGCTGCTTTTCAACTGCGCTGGTAATCTGTAAGCTGGCCAGCTCTTGTCAGAAAGCATGAATCCTGCACTGCTCTTCAGTACTGTGCTGTGTATTCTGAGCATAAGGCTATCAGAGGAGCTCAGTGGGAGGAGGAGGGACCTATTGGGCTGATGGAGGCCTTAAAGAAGCATGTTAACACTGAGCCACAGTAATGTGTGTTGCTGTAGTGTGCTGTCTCACATAGTTTGTTTGCACCGTGCTATGAATCTTGTAATGATTGCTGTGTGTGCCTGACTATAACAATGCACATGCACCTATTACTATTGTCTTGAATTTTAGCAGCAGCCATCACATGATGGAGAATAACAAAGATCAATTCAATTTCCATAAATAGATTTTTATTCCAGACCTATGCAAACATACCTATGTAATGCTGAGGTAAACTTCATACATGCAGGGAAAAGTATCTTTAAAGGGCAGGGAACAGGGAATTCACAAGCCCATATCCAACGAGGCTCTCACAGCTGGGTGTATGTGTGGCTGTCATTGTGTTTACTCTGCCAGGGGGCAGAGTGCCTTGGGTACTGCTGTGGCCCCTGAAGATGCATGTAATGAGGAGGGTGGGGGGGAGGTAGGGAGATCCTTGTGATTCTCTTCCTCTCTTCCCTACAGCGATTTCTCCCCACAGACCCTTAGCTTCCTCTCCCCTCCACCAACTCCTGTGTACTCCAGGCCAGAGCATGTTTGTTGTGTGAAGCTGGCATGTTCAGCTGGGCAGTTGCTATGTGAGCTCTCCATGACAATCAAGCAGGAAGAGCAATTTCAAAACTCTTTGGGGCTTTAAAAGGGGAGGGGTGCCTGCCTGTGTACCTGGCTGCAGGGCAGCAGAGTTCAAAATGGTGACCAGAGCAGTCACGGTGCACATTTTGGGACACCTCCTAGAGGCCGCTTAGGACCATGTAATCAACACAGTGTTTACACTGACACTGCGTCACTCTAGCTATGTCGCCCTATGCTCTGCGCCTCTCATTGGGATAGTTTTATTATGTCAGTGTAGCAGGAGCGTTAAAGCGGCGGGAGCAGCATTGCAGTAAATACACCTCCATAGTTAGGTCGACGTAAGCTGCCTTATGTCTACTTAACTCTGTAGTGTAAAAAAGGCCTTAGTGGGACTCCTAAGTACCTAAGTTCCCTCTAAAACTTTTTACCTTTAGTCCCTCTGACTCAGTTCCCCAAAATGGAGATAATAACGCTGGCCTGCTTCTCAGAAATGTCTTGAGGATAAATGTGTTAAAGACTGAGCACTTGGATGCTATATACGTATCTAAAATAGGTAGGTTACATTTGTGACGCCGCCTTCCCCGAGGTGTAACCTGGAACTGGGGTACCCCAAGCCATTTGTCTCACCAGCCTGGGCACATCTTCTCACACTGTGCTTCTGTGACAAGCTGCAGACCGCTCCCGGTCCTGCACTCACACAAACCTTTACACAGGCAGGGACACACTCAGCTGCACTTACCTGAAGGCTTCTCCCCAGCTCCACAGCCTAGGACTCCAGAGCTGTACCATCTTGTCCCAGTCAAAAGCCTGACTGGTATAAATTTATTACCCAATCTGCCCCTCCCTCAAAGTGGAGAGGACCATGCACCAGTTGTTGTTACTGAGCAGATGCCCTAAGCACTTCTTTCAAAATACACTGTTTTAGGTAAAAAATATAAAACAAATTTATGAAGTACAGAAAGATAGATTTTAAGTGAATATAAGTAATAGCGTACAGATCAAAGACGATTACAATAAGAAATAAAACAAAAATGCAATCTAAGTTCTCTAAACTGGATAGGATTTGAATCAAGCAGTTTCTCACCCTGTTAGATAGTACAAACAGTCCACCAAGCTTCCATATGCAGGCAAGCTTTCATCTTTCCTGCCTGGCACCCCCTTCCCTGTTCAATCTTTATTCCTTAGGTGTTTTCAGGTGCTGTGTTTTAGGGGGAGTGAGGCCAAGCGAGGATGTCACTTCCCCCTTTTGTATCTTCTTCCAACTTGCTGGAAATATCTTTTGCTGTGACCTGAGTCAACCAGTCTCCTTTGGGTATGTGCTATCTCTGAGAGGTTTCCATTGTCCACAGGTTCTGGGGTAATCTTCATGAGTGTTTGTATTCTCCTCAATGAGCCATCAACATTGTTTGGCCTTTTTATTGTTGTACCTGAAAGGCCACTTGTGGGTGTTTCCAGCCTCACGACATATTTCAGCAACACATACATAGCAACTTAATAACTTCTCATACAATGATAGCACATACAATCCAACAGGATATTAATGTTCAGTCGATCAAGACTTTTTAAAATTACCTCACAAGGCATATGTAACGCCGATAGACCCTGGTCGTCGGCAGGCAGGATCGAACAGGGGACCTCTGGGAGTTTAGTGCATGAACTGCTATAGCATGAGCTAAAAGTCAACTGCCTATTAGCTAAGGCTGTAGAGTAGTCACAGAGAGAGAGAGAGAGTCTTTCTCTCTCTCTCGCTGTGTGTGTGTGTGGGGGGGTCTCGGTGCCACTAGATGGGACACAACACCACACTCAGAAGGTGTGTGGGTTACACAAACTTTGTACAAAACATATCATAATTATATCACCATGGTGAATATGAGGTGCAGAGTATCACTTTGAGACACAGAGTATCACAATATTCTCACTGGAGTTACATGGAGGCACCTGCCAGCAGGCTTTAGCAGCAGTTACCTTCATTCCTAATGCAGGATTTTAAAATCATTGCCTCGAAAAAACTTATTTCCTATATTTATGGCCTTGGAGTCTGCCACCATTTTACAGTCTGACTTCTGAGTTTAGAAGTCTAGGCTCCTATCTACCTGTAGTAGTATCTGTGGCTGCTGTTAGCCACCTTTACGACTGGCTTCTTTCTATGATAAGGTGATAGCCACTTAGCAGGCTCTCTGGAATTCCAAAGATGGTTATTTTTAGCAGTTGGGCTGAGTGGTACCTATGACTCCACCGCTAGGCAAAAGGCGATCAGGCTCATGGAAAAATACATTCAGGTAAAACCAGTTTGTCACTGGATGCTGTAAAGCAGCAGATGGGGTCTTCCTAGGATGGCTGACATTGTCTCAGCTAAGGAAGCATTTAAAAGTGGGCCTCTTAAAACAGTTGGTTCATTTCATCTACTGCGGCCATCTATGGGGACAGTGCTTTTCAATTCTATACTATGTAGGTTCTTGTACCACTCTCATCATTGTAGTATCTGGATGCCTTCCATAGTACATTAAATGGCATGGCTGATATCTGTCATGTGTAGTTTGTTCTCTCTCATATCCTATCCCCAGGGAGAGAATTGTGTGTGCAACCTATGTAGTATTTTTTGTTTCTTTTATGCACAAAATGTTATGTTTTTATGTTAGAAAACACTCAATTGAAGAAGAGTACCTTGCATTTGGAGTGGCAGGAAGTGAGGTTTGTGATGGTCGTTATGGGAGTTTGTGCCACAGTCTGGGACCATCCCCTGAGAAAACTCTGGCTCCTACATAGATGTAAGATGTATTGTAGAGTTCCATTGTGCCATAGGAGAAAAGCTGTTGATCACAGACCTTGCCATACTGTTTTAGGTGATCTTTTAGATATGTTGGGTCCAGGCCATTGAATGCCTTGAAAATAAGGACCAAGACTGAATTAATCCAGCCCTAGGAAAGAATTTTTATGTGAGCTGCACAGATACAGCACAGGGGAGAAAAAGGGTTGGTGAATCATAATTCTTTTAGAAGCTTCTGTACAAGCATTTTCCTCCTCCCTCTGAGTATCTCTGCAATTCTCATCAGCTGTAATTTTCATTTTAGTTGAGCATAATTTTTAACGGTTTTCATTTTTGCAGGCACAGTTTTGGGTCCAATTAATTGTGAAGGCAAATACTAGATTTAGACATCTGATTACTTGACTATGCCCACAAATCAGGTAGCTAGATGGGTTGCTGCTTGAAATTGGCACATACATTTGATTGCACATGCAAACATTGAGACTGGTTTTATGATCACTTTCAAAATTTGGTCCTATAAGTCAGCTTGCTGTACAGCAAGCATCTGCAGCCTTGCTGGGCATGTGTTGGGCTAGTTGGCCATGGTATTGTATTGGCTTTGATCCTTCTATTGATTTATCTTCATGCTTAAGTTGTGGCTCCCTTGCCAACAATGCTGTTAAATTAGAGCTAAGCTTGCTTATATGTTCTTCCACGCAACACCACCTCACCAGGACAGTGATAGTGATGATGAAATGCTAAGGGAAATTAGAGAGGCTATCAAAATTAAGAACTCAATAATAGTGGGGGATTTCAATTATCCCCATATTGACTGGGAACATGTCACCTCAGGACAAAATGCAGAGACAAAATTTCTTGATACTTTAAATGACTGGTTCTTGGAGCAGCTGGTACAGGAACCCACAAGGAGAGAGGCAACTCTCGATTTAGTCCTGAGTGGAGCGCAGGAACTGGCCCAAGAGGTAACTATAACAGGACCGCTTGGAAATAGTTACCATAATATAATAACATTTAACATCCCTGTGGTGGGAAGAACACCCTCACATCTCAACAGCCCAACACTGTGGCATTTAATTTGAAAAAGGGAACTATGCAAAAATGAGGGTTAGTTAAACAGAAACTAAAAGGTACAGTGACTAAAGTGAAATCCTGCAAGCTGCATGGACGCTTTTTAAAGACACCATAATAGAGGCCCAACTTGAATGTATACCCCAAATTAAGAAACACAGTAAAAGATCTAAAAAAGAGCCACCGTGGCTTAACAACCATGTAAAAGAAGCAGTGAGTGATAAAAGGCATCTTTTAAAAAGTGGAAGTCAAATCCTAGTGAGGTAAATAGAAAGGAGCATAAACACAGCCAAATTAAGTGTAAAAATATAATAAGAAAAGCCAAAGAGGAGTTTGAAGAATGGCTAGCCAAAAACTCCAAAGGTAATAACAAAATGTTTAAGTACATCAGAAGTAGGAAGCCTGCTAAACAACCAGTGATTGAGATACAAAAGGAGCACTTAAAGATGATAAAGTCATTGTGGAGAAACTAAATGGATTCTTTGCTTCAGTCTTCACGGCTGAGGATGTTAGGGAGATTCCCAGACCTGAGCCAGCTTTTGTAGGTGACAAATCTGAGGAACTGTCACAGATTGAAGTGTCACTAGAGGAGGTTTTGGAATTAATTGATAAACTTAACATTAACAAGTCACCGGGACCAGATGACATTCACCCAAGAGTTCTGAAAGAACTCAAATGTGAAGTTGCAGAACTATTAACCATGGTTTGTAACCTGTCCTTTAAATCGGCTTCTGTACCCAATGACTGGAAGATAGCTAATGTAACGCCAATATTTAAAAAGGGCTCTAGAGGATCCCAGCAATTATAGACTGGTAAGTCTAATGTCAGTACTAGGCAAATTAGTTGAAACAATAGTAAAGAATAAAATTGTCAGACACATAGAACAACATAAATTGTTGGGCAAAAGTCAACATGGTTTCTGTAAAGGAAATCATGTCTTACTAAACTATTAGAGTTCTTTGAAGGGGTCAACAAACATGTGGACAAGGGGGATCCAGTGGACATAGTGTACTTAGATTTCCAGAAAGCCTTTGACAAGGTCCCTCACCAAAGGCTCTTACGTAAATTAAGTTGTCATGAGATAAAAGGGAAGGTCCTTTCATGGATTGAGAACTGGTTAAAAGACAGGGAACAAAGAGTAAGAATAAATGGTAAATTCTCAGAATGGAGAGGGGTAACTAGTGGTGTTCCCCAAGGATCAGTCCTCGGACCAATCCTATTCAACTTATTCATAAATGAACTGGAGAAAGGGGTAAAAAGTGAGGTGGCAAAGTTGCAGATGATACTAAACTGCTCAAGATAGTTAAGACCAAAGCAAACTGTGAAGAACTTCAAAATGATCTCACAAAACTAAGTGATTGGGCAACAAAATGGCAAATGAAATTTAATGTGGATAAATGTAAAGTAATGCACATTGGAAAAAATAACCCCAACTATACATACAATATGATGGGGGCTAATTTGGCTACAACGAATCAAGAAAGAGATCTTGAGGTCATCATGGATAGTTCTCTGAAGATGTCCACGCAATGTGCAGAGGCAGTCAAAAAAGGATGTTAGGAATAATTAAAAGGGGATAGAGAATAAGATAGAGAATATATTATTGCCCTTATATAAATCAATGGTATGCCCACATCTTGAATACTGCGTACAGATGTGGTCTCCTCATCTCAAAAAGATATACTGGCACTAGAAAGGTTCAGAGAAGGGCAACTAAAATGATTAGGGGTTTGGAACAGGTCCCATATGAGGAGAGATTAAAGAGTCTAGGACTTTTCAGCTTGGAAAAGAGGAGACTAAGGGGATATGATAGAGGTATACAAAATCATGAGTGATGTGGAGAAAGTAGATTAGGAAAAGTTATTTACTTATTCCCATAATACAAGAACTAGGGCCACCAAATTAAATTAATGGGCAGAAGGTTTAAAACAAATAAAGGAAGTTCTTCTTCAAACCGCCCAGTCAACTTGTGGATCTCCTTGCCTGAGGAGGTTGTGAAGGCTAGGACTATAACAGCATTTAAAAGAGAACTGAATAAATTCATTGAGGTTAAGTCCATTAATGGCTATTAGCCAGGATGGCTAAGGAATGGTGTCCCTAGCCTCTGTTTGTCAGAGGGTGGAGATGGATGGCAGGAGAGCCATTTGATCATTACCTGTTAGGTTCATTCCCTTTGGGGCACCTGGCATTGGCCACTGTCAGTAGACAGGATACTGGGCTAGATGGACCTTTGGTCTGACCCAGTATGGCCGTTCTTATGTTCTTATGTGTTGGAGAGGGTGTCAGTCTGTTGGTGTAGATCAGGGGTTCTCAAACTGGGTGTTGGGAGCCCTCAGGCGATTGCAAGATTATTACATGGGGGGGGTCGTGAGCTGCCAGCCTCCACCCCAAACCCCACTTCACCTCCAGCATTTATAATGGTGTTAAATATATAACCAAGTGTTTTTAGTTCATAAACGGGGTGGCAATTGGAGGCTTGCTATGTGAAAGGGATTGCCAGTAGAAAAGTTTGAGAACCACTGGTGTAGATGCAAAGACTTGAGATGGAAGAATTGTGTTGGGTGTAAAAAGGTACCTTAACTTGTGATTTCTATGCGTTTTAGTGCTAATGCGTGAAACATACTTAACCAATCTTAACTCTAGGAAATTCCACACACACTTTATTAATGTAGAGCAGGGGTCGGCAACCTTTCAGAAGTGGTGTGCCGTCTTTATTTATTCACTGTAATTTAAGTTTTTGCGTGCCAGTAATTCATTTTAACGTTTTTAGAAGGTCTCTTTCTCTAAGTCTATAATATATAACTAAACTATTGTTGTATGTAAAGTAAATATGTTTTTTAAAATGTTTAAGAAGCTTCTTTTAAAATTAAATTAAGATGCAAAACCTCCCTGACCAGTCGCCAGGACCTGGGCAGTGTGAGTGCCACTGAAAATCAGCTCGCGTGCTGCCTTGGCACGTGTGCCTTAGGTTGCCTTCCCCTGATGTAGAGTTTTTATTTTGGTTTGGTTTTATAAATATGGCTGAGGTCTTAGGACTAGCCTAGCTGAGAAGATGGAAAGATACTCCTTGATCCCCTGAATAGCATGGTGATGAGGGTGATAAAAGGACCTGAATAGAATATGATAGAAAAGGGGCTAGCTGGGAAGTGAGGTTGTGGAACTAGTTGAAGAATTGTACCTCCTCTGCTTTACATTTGCACACCTGGTTTAGAAAGCTTTAAGGGCTGCTCCAGGGGGCTTTCAAAACATATTATTTGAAACATCAGGAACATGTCAGAATGAAAGGCTTTGAATGTCATTAAGCAAAAGCTTGAGCATTTTTCCTCCCCTAGGGGTGTAGTTTTAAACAGAGCTGAGATGAGTGTTTCACTAGTTTCCGTTGTTTCTCCTATCCCTGTCCCTGGCTAGCTCCACTCCTGAGACATTCAGGGTACATTTGCACCACAAGTTAAGGTATAATTGTAGCAGGGGTAGGCACATCTGCACTATTTTTAATCTAGTTAGCATGTTTAACAATAATAGTGAAGACATGATGGCATGGGTTTCAGTATGGACAAGCAACCCAAGTACGTACCCAGGGTTCATGATGTGCCCATCTGTGCTACAATTACACCTTAACCTGCAGTGTAGCTGTACCCTCACTTTACACCTTAACCTGCAGTGTAGCTGTACCCTCTGCTGTTTTTCCCATCCATTGCCCTTTGTCATTGTCTGGTCAAGTTTTCTTTTTTGAAAACTATAAGTGTTTAAATTTTAGGTGTAATTGCATATGCATAAAATATCCTATTAAGATGCATTATGTTGAACAACTTAAAAGCTTGGTGAATCTTTCTAATTAGGTTGACAAAAGGGACTCAGAATAGCTCTATTGTAGAGGTTGAGGCATCTTCTCTGGTTGGCTTTCCATTATAAAAGTATTTTTAAATGTATATCATTAACTTCAATTTTCTCCCAGTAGGTTCTCCTAAATCAGAAATCTAAATTATATAGCTTTACCAGAAGCTTTTCATCAATGTTATTACCTCTACTGTGGTTTACTGCCTCCAATTTCCCAAGATGGGATTTGTAACAAGAAAGGAACCATTAGATGATATTATTACAAATTAACCCTCACCCAAAAATACCTTTATTTAACCATATACTAAAATGCATGTTCTGTTCTAACATTTCTTCTGCATACTGCCTCAGCAAACTGAAGTGCCACTCCAGCAAATGTTTTCATTCATTCACCCCAAGCTAGAATTCCACCAACGCATTTAGGGTGCCCAACCACTAAAATGCAGCAACTTTTTGCAAGGAACATGACAGTTATTTAATGGTGCACAGCAATACTTCACAACCCTTTAGGAGAGGAAGAAAAAAGGAATCCTGTAGCCCAGGGGTTGGCAACCTTTCAGAAGTAGTGTGCTGAGTCGTCATTTATTCATGCTAATTTAAGGTTTTGTGTGCCAGTAATACATTTTAACATTTTTCGAAGGTCTCTTTCTATAAGTCTATAATGTATAACTAAACTATTGTTGTATGTTAAGTAAATAAGGTTTTTTTAAATGTTTAAGAAGTTTCATTTAAAATTAAATTAAAATGCAGAGCCCCCGGACCGGTGGCCAGGACCTGGGCAGTGTGAAAATCAGCTCGCGTGCCGCCTTTGGCATGTGTGCCATAGGTTGCCTACCCCTGCTGTAGCCCTTTGAAACTGCAGAGATGAGAGGGTATTTTAATTGGATAGAAAGAAATTGCCCTAAGGGGAATTAGGACCTTACCTTTAGTATCTGAGCCAAAAACACCCACTATTGATGGAGGAACCCTGTCATTGGTTCTGTGATGACCATAAGTGACCAAAACCTCATTTTTACATCTCTTCTAAAAAGACAGCATCTCCAGCAATGCAGTGCCACCAAACACTACGCTGTCACCCTGATTCAGCACAATCTCAATAGGAAAAGTTCCACTTACAGACATCACTAATTCAAGAATTATCATGAGTGATCCTTTAAGGTGCTTGTACAAGTACTGTTCAATCATGACCCAGCTTAGTGTGTGAGATTTATATAGTATTATAGCCCAAACAAGTCTGGCTGCAAGCCATGAATACTGAATACATGATGGGTCATTACACAAAGTAAAACTATTTTCCCATGCTATTTTCCCCCTACTGTTACTCACACCTTCTTGGGCCATCCTGATTATCACTACAAAACGTTTTTCTCCTGCTGATAATAGCCCTCCTTAATTGATTACTCTCATTATAGTTGGTATGGCAACACCCATTTTCATGTCCGTGTATATCTATCTTCCTACTGTATTTTCCACTGCATGCATCTAATGAAGTGGGTTTTAACCCACAAAACTTATGCTCAAATAAATTTGTTAGTCTCTAAGGTGCCACAAGTACTCCTCGTTCTTTTGCTGATACAGACTAACACAGTTACCCTCTGAAACCTGAATACATGCTGATACTTTTGCCCTCCTTTCTTTGCTGTTGACTCCTGGCTCAGCTAATATCAGGGCGGCTCCAGGCACCAGCACACCAAGCGTGTGCCTGGGGCGGCAAGCTGCGAGTGGCTTGCCGGTCGCCATGAGGGTGGCAGTCAGGCAGCCTTGGCGTCATGCCTGCGGGAAGTCCCCGGTCCAGCGGCCGGCGGCAATTTGGCGGCAGGTACGCCAAAGCGCGGGACCAGCGGACCTTCCTCAGGCAAGCCGCGAAAGCCGCCTGACTGCCGTGCTTGGGGCGGCAAAATCGTGAAACCACCCTGACTAATGTAGAGAGTTTTTCTAATGAAGATGACGTAGAATAAAAATATGGGAAAGGAAAGATTAAAAAAATAAAATGAAAAAATAAATAAGGAGAGCTAATTAGGAAGAGGTTTATGGAAGATTTTCTCTTCCAGACTCACTGCTGCTCTTTCTTTGGTGCTGCCTGAACCTAACAGAAGCATATAGCTCCTTTTCATGAACTTGGTTCCCTGCCCTTCAGCTATTGTGTGCATTGAAAGTTGGGAAAAAAGGTCTTGCCTTGATGTTATGTAACCTTGCAGACATTAATTTGAAACAAACAAAACACTTAAAGCAGCTCTCATTCAGGGGATTTTACTGAGTGTTACTAAATTGCTGAATATTTAATAGCTAATCATGCTCCAGACCCCAAGGTCTGTCCCCCAAATGATAAGACTTTTTATTAAATGAACTTTAATTACTTAATAATTAGACCTTCTGTAGGGAAAGATGGGGATCCTGATAAGCTGCCAACCAGGCTGCAGGGCAAATCAGACTTGTGTGCCATTTTCAGATTAGAATTTAAAAGCAGGTCTGGGTGTAATGTTCTGAGACAGTGGGTGAAAGGCAGCCAGCCCAGTGTGTGAAAAGCCATGGATGGCATGAACCTGAACTGTGAAGTGGTTTATTTTTATGGTTATCTTAAAACTAGTATAACTATGCAAGGGAATCAATGTCAGACTGTTAGACTAAACCAATTGAACCAGATGTCAATACTGTAATGAGGATTGTGTCTGGGTCTACTAATATTTAAAATACTTTAGGTGTGGTGGGAAAACTCTGTGATAAATTGCTGACCGTGTGAGAAATGTTTTGACTGTCTCCGTGTCTACTCATTAGTCCTCTTCCCCGAAACAAGCTTACAACATTCCGGGCTTCTGAGCAGCTTCAAAGAACAATCTTTAAAAAAAAAAAAAAGCCTGAAAATGTTGTGGAATTTCACCATAAGAACATAACATAAGAACATAAGAATGGCCGTACTGGGTCAGACCAAAGGTCCATCTAGCCCAGTATCTGTCTACTGACAGTGACCAATGCCAGGTGCCCCAGAGGGAGTGAACCTAACACGCAATGATCAAGTGATCTCTCTCCTGCCAGCCATCTCCATCCTCTGACAGACAGAGGCTAGGAACACCATTCTTTATCCATCCTGGCTAATAGCCATTTATGGACTTCACCACCATGAATTTATCCAGTTCTCTTTTAAACATTGTTATAGTCCTAGCCTTCACAACCTCCTCAGGTAAGGAGTTCCACAAGTTGACTGTGCACTGCGTGAAGAAGAACTTCCTTTTATTTGTTTTAAACCATAAAAACTATACAGGCTTGAGGCCTTTGCCAGGCAATATATAGTCTTGGACCAGTGACAGCCCTGGGATCTGCTATAGTGGGATCCTGGAGACTTATAAACAGGAGCATTGTACATAACCACTGGAAAAGGGAAGGTCCCTGCTTTCCATTGGAACAGTATACGCTTCTAGAGCTGTAAGGACCCAGGAGATCAGAAAGTAAAACCATGACATTTATATATATACAGAAAGCCTACGGTAGATTATTTTTAAACTTTTTTTTTTATGGCTCTTTCTGTGTTGTGAATGCTTGGACTGAGAATGAAGGTACCTGACCTTACAGATGCAGAAAAAATGCAAAGTCCCAATCATGTTTTTAAACTCTCTAAACATGCCTAAAATGTCTTTTCTGTAACAGATGTGGCATATATAGAACGTATGGTCGTGTCCAGTGGTGGTGCTCTGGGCTGAGTGCATAACTTGTGACAGCCTCGCATACGTAACATGGCCATCAATCTCTGACTGATAAAATCCTTATACCACACTGCACCAATTTGTAGCTGTGTACAGGGTAGAATTTCAAAACCGCCTATGTAGCTAAGGAGCACAAGTCTCATTGGGGATCACAAAGTCTTGTGCTTTTAAATCACTCAGGCACTCTTGAAAATCCTAACTGCAGTGTCTTTCTCCATCTTTTCCATGTGTTGTAACAATATGTGTTATATACAGTAGAGCCAAATTCACCACTGAAATAGACATATCTCTCTCAGCCACCACCACTACTACTGTCCCCAGTACACCCTTGTTTAGAAGGGCTTTTTCCATAGCAAGAGTGGAAAGTCTGCAGTCACTTGCACTGCTTTGCATATGGGCTTGAAAGGAAGACCTCCAATCCTCCGCTCTCTCTAACCCCACCCCAAACTTGTGGGTCTGGATTCCCCCACAGAACCCATGAAGGGGTTTGTGTGGTGTCTGGGGAAAGGTGCATGTGCCACTAGGGTTCCAGGTGAAATGAAGCATATTCCCCCTTTCCTAAATGAAATCTGTGACATATGGAGTGTGATGATGGTTTGTAATATACCTAAATTCTTAATGAGTTCTGGAGTCACTACCTAGGGTGGCCAGATCTAAGTGATTGTGAGAATCAGCCTTGGTCCCGCAGTTTTTTAATTTATTTGCCTAAAATGGAGATTCTTGAAATTGCTGCATGGACTCTTGAGGACAACCAGGTGTTTGTGACAAAAGCCTTGTTCATATGCTATCTTGACGGACAGGTTTTTGTTTGTTTGTTTTGCTCCCTTAAACTTTCGTGAACCTTCTTTTCTGCTGACATGAATGTAGTGGTGGCTTTTAACAGCTTTCCGTCCACACGCATGTTGCTTTTAACTTTTTAATTATTTATTTAAAGCAAAGCTAACATAAAAAGCGTTCAATGCTTCTGTCTTTTGAGTTTACATCAGCTCTGCTTCATGTGAAAAGCTGTTACAGCCTGTGTCTGTGCCAACAGCTTCATTTGAAATGTAGCATTTTTGCTCTTTCTGTAGATTATGGAAGGGTGCAGCTGATGGTTGTTCACCTATAATAATAATAATAATTAATAATTGGAGATATACCTATCTCCTAGAACTGGAAGGGACCTCGAAAGGTCATCGAGTCCAGCCCCCTGCCTTCACTAGCAGGACCTGTGGTGTGGAATTCAAAACTACCACGCAGAGTTGAGTTGTTCTTTCTCTTTTCAGAGCAGGGTACTCTTTAAATATGTATTAACGGTGATCATTATGATTACAAAGTACTAAATACGTAGGACAATGTGCAGTATGACTTTTTTTTTTAACATGCAGGAATCTTTTCATAAGTTGCAGTTAATGTCATTAAAATTCATTATTAAGTTAAAGGAGACATGAGTTCCTCTCCTTCAACTGCATCCTTGACTGTTTAGCTAAATGTGTGTATATTATATGTGTGTTTGTACAGCACCTAGAACAGCGGGATCCTAGACCATGACTGGGGTTCCTAGGCACTATGGAAATATAAATAATAATAATATATAGTTCTTGCTACCATAGTGTCTGAGCACCTTACAATTGTTAATGGATTTTATCCTCACACCCCTGCCCGCCCGCCTTGTGTGAAGTATCTCAGGTGGTGAGCTGAGACAATGGGTAGATTATGTGACTTGACCCCAATCACACAGGAAATGTGGTTGAGCCAGGAATTGAACCCAGGTTTCCTGAATCCCACTCTAACAATACATTTATTAGACGACACTAGTTTCTGCCCTACCCACTCAGTGAAATTTTGACTGACTTTTTACTGGCCAAAATGCCAGAGCCCTTATTTTCTTTCTTCTCGAACTCTTGGTGGCCTCTGACACCACCGACCACTCCCCTACTTTTTGAAATATTGCACTTCGTTGACTTTGGGGGCTCTTGCCTCTTACTGGCCTCTTTCTACTCCTCTAATTTGCTTTCAAAATCTCTTTTGATGGGTTCTTCTCTTCACTCTCTCCCTTTGTCGATAGGCCTCTCCAAAAAGCTCTGTGCTTGTCCACCTGCTCTTCTCTCTCTACCTCCTATTTCTAAATGATCTTATCCATAAGGGTGGCTTCAAATACCATCTTTATACCGATGATTCACAGATCTATCTCTCTGCTAAAGACCTGTCTCCCTTTATCCAAACCCTAACTTCAACCTGTTTCTCTGACGACATCTGGTCATCATTTGGCAACTGAGCATTTCCTCTCCCCTTCTCCCTTGGTGTTCTGTTACCATTGATAACATCGCCATAGAGGCCTATAATCTGGGCATTATCTTTGACTCACTCAGGCCTGGTCCAATTCTTGCAGCTTTTACCTACTTGACATTTCACAGATCTGGCTTTTTAGTTTTGGTATCCTGGTGTACGTGGGGTGCGTGGGAATGGTTTGTTTGTATCATTAAAGACATTATCATGCTCAGATGTGTGAGGGGGCAGAATTACTGTTTCATTGGCAACCATAAATCTGGCATTTCCAGTGCTGCTGCCACTGTTGCTTTGAAAGATATTTACATCTTTCATTTGCATTCCTTGGAAATGGTGATTTTTAACAGTCTATATCTCAGCCAAAACCCAATGGAATTTCATGGTACAAGTAAAACACCCATGTCTAGCTCAAAGGCTTGGACCCTATTGAATTTTGCAATTCAACAGCTGTGTTGGAGCCTCTCAAAATATAGGTTGCAAGAGTCCTTCATAATGAAAAAGTGACAGGAGTTGCTACCTCTGCCTGCAATAACATGGATATAGACTTCGCTTGTTTCCATACAATGAATAGTATCCTTTCAGAGGACATGTCAGTCATACAGTTTGATGTGCAGCATGGAAGAAAGATTCCATTAGGTGGAAAGATGTGAAAATAACAAAAAGTTTCTTAATCCTACTTAATTTCAGTACATCTTTCTTTGAATTTCATCCTGTTCTGAATAGTGTGTATTGCAGAACACTGTGTTTGTACTTTGATAAAGTTATTCCTGAAGTAGTTTGTAAGTAACGTGTTGCTATTTGGTACTCTCTTATGTCAATAACACATCTATTATTTTCTTCTTTAAATTACACTCATTAGTGGCATACTGATAGTTATTCAGCAATCACGGAAGCCTCAAAGTACTTGTCTGAACATCACTTATTCTTCAGATTGGATGATTAGCCAAATCCAGATCAACACAGATACATTGTGCAATTTATATTTTCAGTGACTATATAATTGCTTCTTTTCCTTGTGCTTGCAGGACCATTGAGGTTTCTTTCCCAGACAGAATCTGTCACAGCTTTTGCAGGAGACACAGTTTTGTTAACGTGTGAAGTAGTTGGAGAGCCTATGCCGATGGTACACTGGCAAAAAACCTGGAGGACCTGATCCTGAGCCCCAGTGACACCCAGTGGCTGTCTTGCCCTCTGGAGCTTTACAGATTAGCAGAATCCAAGCAGGAGACAGTGGGATCTATAGATGCCTTGCAAAAATCCTGCTAGTTCCAGAACTGGAAATGAAGCAGAAGTCAGAGTTTTGACAGGTAAGAACCATATGATTTTACATTGCCCTTATGCTTCCCCAAGTATATGTGGCTCAAAAGCTTGTCTTTCACCAACTGAAGTTGGTCCAATAAAAGATATTACCTCACCCACCTTGTCGCTCCTGATGGGGGCAGTTAAGTTTTCTTTCCAGTTGCTTCTATGAGCTTACGAGTTCTTTATTTTGAAGAGCCTGGAGACATTTAGAAGCTTCTGGGTGTGAAGGTGAGTAGCTGGCCTTATGTGACTAGCCAAATTTCCATAGGCCATGGTTTGAGAGCTGATGCAATTTTAGTTAAAGGTTTATGTTCCTGTATCTATATCCATATTCATTCTTGTATCCACATCTCGTTCTATGTACCTTTTGGCCTGCCAGGCTTTCCACCACTCCAACAGTCTTCCGTCTAGCTCCAGCGTCTTTATTTCTAGAAATATTACCATGAATATAATTGAGCAACAGAAGATTGCTCTGCAGCATGATTCCGTGCAGAAATGCCTTGCCTTCTAGTCCTGTGTTTCTAAAGGCAAACACCAGTGAAATTCTACAAGGACATTAACCATCATATTTTTAGAATCTGCTCAGAAAGCCCTCCTGCTGGATGATCAAGTCTAAGGGGAAAAACAATTGAAGACAGTTGGCAGTTTTCAAAGAGACATTATTAAGGGCACAAGAGCAAGCTATCCTACTGAGTAGGAAAGATAGGAAGTATGGCAAGAGACCACCTGGCTTAACCAGGAGATCGTCAATGATCTAAAATTCAAAAAAGAGTCCTACAAAAAGTGGAAACTCAGTCAAATTATAAAGGATGAATATAAACAAATAACACAAATATGTAGGGACAAAATTAGAAAAGCCAATGCACAAAACGAGATCAAACTAGCTAGGGACGTAAAAGGGAACAAAAACAATTCTACAGATACATTAGAAGCAAGAAGACAACCAAGGACAGAGTAGGCCCATTACTCAATGAGGGGGAAAAGCCAATAACAGAAAATGTGCACATGGCAGAGGTGCTTAATGACTTCTTTGTTTTGGTTTTCACCAATAAGGATGGTGGTGATTGGACATCTAACGTAGTGAATACCAGTGAAAATGATGTAGGATCAGAGTCTAAAATAGGGAAAGAACAAGTCAAAAATTACTTAGACAAGTTAGATGTTTTCAAATCAGCAGGGCTTGATGAAATGCAGCCTAGAATACTCAGGGAGCTGACTGAGGAGGTATCTGAGCCATTAGCAATTATCTTTGAATAGTCACGGAAGATGGGAGACATTCCAGAAGACTGGAAAAGAGCAAATATAGTGCCCATCTATAGAAAGGGACATAAGGACAACCTGGTAAATTACAGACCAGTCAGCTTAACTTCTGTATCCAGAAAGATAATGGAGCAAATAATTAAGCAATCAATTTGCAAACACCTAGAAGATACTAAGGTGATAAATAACAGTCAGCATGGATTTGTCAAGAACAAATCATGTCAGACCAACCTGATACCCTGTCAAAGAAAGCTAACGAGCCTTGTGGATGGGGGGAAGCAGTAGATATGGTATATCTTGATTTTAGTAAGGCTTTTGATACTGTCTCACATGACCTTCTCATAAACAAACTAGGGAAATGCAACCTAGATGGAGCTTCTATAAGGTGAGTGCATAACTGTTTGGAAAATCGTTCCCAGAGAATAGTAATCAGTGGGTGACAGTCGTGCTGGAAGGGAATAACAAGTGGGGTCCCACAGGGATCGGTTCTGTGTCTGGTTCTGTTCAATATCTTCATCAATGATTTAGATAATGGCAAAGAGAGTACAGTTATAAAGTTTGCAGATGATAACAATGGGAAGGGTTGCAAGTGCTTTGGAGGATAGGATTAAAATTCAAAATGATCTGGACAAACTGGAGAAATGGTCTGAAGTAAACAGGATGAAATTCAATAAGGACAAATGCAAAGTACTCTATTTAGAAAGGAATGATCAGTTGCACACATACAAAATGGGAAATGACTGCCTAGGAAGGAGTACTGTGGAAAGGGATCTGGGGGTCATAGTGGATCACAAGCTAAATATGAGTCAACAGTGTAATACTGTTGCAAAAAAAGGAAACATCATTCTGGGATGTATTAACAGGAGTGTTGTAAGCAAGATACGAGAAGTAATTCTTCCATTCTAGTCCATGCTGATTAGGCCTCAGCTGGAGTATTGTGTCCCATTCTGGGCACCGCATTTCAAGAAAGATGTGGACAAATTGGAGAGAGTCCAGAGAAGAGAAACACAAATGATTAAATATGTAGAAAACGTGACCTATGAAGGAAGATTGAAAAAAAACTGGGTTTGTTTAGTCTGGAGAAGAGAAGACTGAGAGGGGACATAACAGTTTTCAACTAATAGAAGGTTGTTACAAGGAGGAGGGAGAAAATTTGTTTTTTTCTTAATCTCTGAGGATAGGACAAGAAGCAATGGGCTTAAATTGCAGCAAGGGAGGTTTAGGTTGAACATTAGGAAAAACTTCCTAACTGTCAGAGTGGTTAAGCACTGGAATAAATTGCCTAGGGAGAGGGATTTTTAAGACCTTTTTGGACAAACACCTGTCAGAGATAGTCTAGATAATATTTAGTCCTGCCTTGAGTGCAGGGGATTGGACTACATGATCTCTCGAGGTCTCTTCCAGTTCTATGATTCTGTGATTCTATCATAAGCATATGTAACTTCTAGTTAAGCCAAAGGGCATGGTGCAGGTCTCTCGGACTGCTGGGGTGAAATCCAGACCCCATTGAAGCCACTTGGAGTATTGCCACTGAGTTCAGCAGAGCCAGGATTTTACCCATGAACTATTAGAATGAATCTGTCCATGTGTGGATCTCTTATAGAGACATGGCTCACGGAGTTCTGTTTATTCTTCCTTTTGGGGAGTGGTAGATGGCTCTGGGAACCATTGATTTGATGGGCAGAGCCAATGGGATTTGTGAGATTCAAACATTCTCTGTATTTTAGATTCTGATGCCAGGGCAAAACCCCTGGGACAGCCTGGGATTATAGCTCCCACCAACTCCTCCGGATGCATTACAGATTGCTTGCAGCTTGGGGGCAGAACCAAACCCATCATTTGCTGGTAGCAAGGTAATACCCCACCTCCTGAAGTTCCCTGCAGTTTTTTTCTGCCTCAGTGGTTGCAGCCCTCCCAGCTGCTGAGTTTTTCAGAGGGAAATTCCAAACTCCATTTCAAATTCTTAGACGAACAATTCTTCTCAATAATTTGCCTTTTGAGGAGATTGTATCCTCAGCTCTGCTTCCTCTTCTGAGGCATGGGCAGTCGGTGGTGCTCTGTAGGCTTCAGGGAGAGAGCTAGGGTGAGAGAAGTAAGAGGCAAAAGGAGGGGACTGTGTCCCCTCCCCTCTACTCCCTTGTCATGAGCGTCTTGTTGAGACATTGGGCCAATTCTGTGGGCAGAATGCAGTCTCTCTCCCAACTCAGACGAGGTGGGGTTACCTAGATACCCTTCCCCCTGGCAGGAAAGGAGGCAGGCAGGAAGGATTGGAAATGAACAGACTCCAGAGCACGCAGCCCCACAATCTCCACAATGGGAGTGAAGCCAAAATGGCAGCACACCAGATGTGGTTGCACCTGGGTCCCAGCCATGCTTCACACTATGGAGCACAGCCACCTCGTCCACTTCTCTACGAGTTGTGGATGGAGGGCACTGGGCACAGTATGGACACTGCAAATGGCAGTAAGGAGCCTTCATGTCCAGCTCTCTTCCCTTGCTGTGGCCTCTGTAATCGCCCCTCAGCCCTCTACTGATATACCAGGATTAGGAACTCCAGGAAAGAAAAAGACCTATCTGGCTCGTGTGGATCCCATGCAACAGAGGGTTGTGATTCTGGGGACTTGAGACTCAGAATCCCAGATCCATACTTGAGACCCAGAAAGGGCCTATTTGGGAGAGGGACACAAATAGTTCCAACCTCTCTTAGGACACGGAGATGGCTCTGAAAATATTTCAAGTGGTTTACAATCTCTGGACCCAATTTCATTTCCCCATCTAAAGCAGGATTATGGGGACAAGCTCCCATAAATAACTGAATAATAAAATCAGCTCTGTTTCCTCTGCTCTCCTCCCTGGAATGCAGCAGGGCAACTGATCCTCAGCACCTGGTTCCCTGGCTCATGAGATGAGTGCAGCATGGCGGATCAATACAGAAAAGAATAGGCCATAAACATACTGATTCCTCTAGGCATGCATGCATGCCCCTCACCACAAATAGAATTGTTCCTCCTTAGGGCAGGAAGGCCAGTGGTCAAAATCAGCGTTAGATAATCAAATATTTACAATATATCTAAAATACTCTACACATAGTGGCCTTAGGGAAGAAGGAAATTTACTTACCTCTTTCTGAACAATTTTTCTGATCACGGTTCTCTACAGAGAAAGCTGAAGCAAACACACAAAATTACATATTTCCTGGAATATCTTGGATTTAGGACAGACACAGACATATGATGCCTGGGAAGTCAATTATAGGCCTGAGTTGAGAATGAATACTATTGATATAAGGTTTTATCTCAGAAGAATGTACACAAATATGAAGATGGCCATAATGTAATACAAGTGGTATCACTGAGATGGAAATCCAGTTCATACTGGAGCCTATTGGGAATTCTAAACTCATACACAGACATGATTCAATGATCCAGATTTTATATGATATCTATTCAGTAATTCCAGAGAAACCATCTACATCTCACTCTGTTTCATCTGTTGGCAGAGATCTAGCTCCAGTTATATATTCTCTGCTTCTACAACAGCTAATTTTGTGCCAGTATTTAAAAAGGGTAAACAGAGTGACCGGGTAATTATAGACTTGTCAGTCTGACATAGATCCCAGGCAAGATAATGGAGTGGCTGATATGGAACCTGATGAATAAAGGGGTAGTAATTAATGCCAATCAATATGGGATTTTGGAAAAGAGATCCTCTCAGACTAACTTGATTTCCTTTTTGTTATTAGATTACCAGTTTGGCTGATATAAGTTAACAGTGTTGATATCATATATTTAGACCTCTTTAAGGCATTTGACTTGGATACTGCACAACATTTTTATTTTAAAAGTAGCATGATATAAAATCAACATGGCACACTTTAAATAGATTTAAAACTGGCTAACTGATAGGTCTCAAAATATAATTGTAAACAGGGAATCGTCATTGAGCCGGTGTGTTTCTGGTGAGGTCCTGCAGGGATGTGTTCCTGGCCCTATGCTATTTACTATTTTTATCAAGATCTGGAAGAAAACATAAGATTATCCCAGATAAAATTAACAGATAACTCAAAAATTGGGACAATGGTAAATAATGAAGAGGACAGGTCACTGATACAGAGCAATCTGAAGTACGTGGTAAGTGGGGTGTAAGCAAACAATATGCATTTTAATATTGTAAATGTAGAGATCCACAAAGGAAGTAGGCCCTATTTACAGGATGGGGGAATTCTATCCTGGGAAGCAGTGAGTCTGAAAAAGATTTGCAGATGGTAGTGCATAGGCAGCTGATCCTGAGCTCCCAGTGCAACAGTGGGGCCAAAAGGGCTAAAGTAATCCTGGGATGCATAAACAGGGGAATCTCAAGTAGGAGTAGGGAGGTTATTTTATCTCCGTGTTTGGCACTGGTGTGACTGTTCCTGGAATACTGTTTCCCAGTTCTGGTGCCCACAGTTCAAGAAGGGTGTTGATAAATTGGAGAAGGTTCAGAGAGGAGCCACAAGAATAGTTAAAAGATTAGAAAACGTGCCTTATTGTGATAGACACAGAGAGTTAGCCTTCTTTTTGTTCAATCTATTTCATTTACGGGGTGATGTGATTCATGTCTATCAGTATCCACATAAGGAGAAAATATAGAATAATGGGCTCTTCAGTCTAGCCATGAAAAGTATGACATGATGCAGTGACTGGAAGTTAAAACTAGACAATTTTGGACTGGAAATAAGATTTACATTTTTAACAGTGAGGATAGCCATTGTAACAACTTATCCAGTGTCATAGGGATTCTCCATCAATGGCAATTTTTATTTCAGGATTGGATGTTTATCTAAAAGATATACTCTAGGAATTTTTCAGGACCTGTGTTATGCAGGAGGTCAAACTAGATAACCACAATGGTCCCTTCTGACTTTGGAATTTGAGACAGGTGATTGCAGAGAATCAGATTTTTAAAAGTGATCTTTACAGTTCAGTTCAGGGAATGTGTACCAGAAACAGATTACAACATCCACCAAAACACAGTGATTCATTGGGTCTCACAACATTTGTATCTTCCATGTAGAGTGACCAGATACCAAGTGTGAAAAATCAGGACAGGGATTGGGGGTAATAGGCACCTATATAAGAAAAAGCCCTGAATATTGGGACTGCCCTATAAAATCAGGACATCTGGTCACCCTACTTCCATAGATAACAGACCTGCTGTGGTTGCAGCAGTTCGTGTGTCTGATGGGATTTTCATAATAAGTAGGAAGAACATAATCAGCTCCACTCCAGAGAGATTCTCCTGCCTTGGGTGGAGCAAAGTTGTGCACCGCCCAACAATGTGTAAGGATCTGCAAGTCTATAATCAGGGTTGCAGGGTCCTGGGCCACCAAGAAAGCAGCATCCAACAATTTCTTGGAATATTAGGCACCACAGGAAATACTACCTGAAGAGGCCAGAGAGACAGAATCCTGCAGCCCCCTGATTAGTCCACACCAACTATTTAAATTAGGACATTGTCCTGCAGAGGTGTCCAAGCAGGAATGAAGACTCTGGCTTGCTACATATCTCGTCTTCACCCCATCTCACTCCTGACTCCTGCCTTTGACCTCAGCCCAGTGAAGAGTACCAGTCCAGCTGCCTCTGCCCCAGCCATTGTGCAAGCGGGATACAAGATCTACATGGCACACATTGGATTAACAGGGTGGCTTCTGCACCCAGAAATATCTCACTCATCATAAGTAATTTGGTGGGCTGGTGATCAACTTCTTTGCAACTAGAAACAGAAAATAAAGTGCCCTGTGGCCTTTCTGTGTGTCAGGGCTCAGGATCTTATGCAGTGAATGGCATCTTGCAAAGCTGGGCAAAGTCCCTGCTACATCTTCTAATCTTTTCCACTGCTCCACAGGACAATACAAAACATGGGAATGAGATACAGCATATGCCTTTTTGGATGTAGAGACTATAACACTCAGGCTTGATTAGCTTGGCCCTGGAGCTTCAGATGCCTGTCTTACAGAGCTTTGCTATTGCAAAACCAGTCTTCCACCCAGGAGCAGGGAGGTTTACAATTGATACTTGCATGAAGTGGTGATTGCTCTCATAGAGCCCAACAGAGAAATCAACATATAGAACTTATTCTATTGGCTGGTTAAGCCAGTGAAACACATCCTTGAGTGGCCATAGCCCAGGAAGGCTCGGTGGTGGGTATATAACAGTGTCCAAGCGAAAAGATCAAGTCTCTATAGTATAAAGTTCTCAGCATGTTCAAGAAAAGGAAGTTTTTTATACAAACGCCAACCTCAAATGCTTTCTTGGTCATCAACCTTATTCCAGCTCGAGGGAATAGAATATGTCCTTGGAACCTCATTCTGCTCTTTACAGCACTACCTAGGTTGAACCCCTGCAGGGGCTATGTTCTCTATCCATTGGAGAAGGCCTTTCAATGTCATTTTTTTCCTCTTTTGGCAGAGTTTTTCTCCATGTGTGGTAACCGTATTTAAAGGATGATTTTACTTCCCACTCTTGAGGCACATTGGCACAAAAATTAACTTTAATGGCTCAAAGAATAGGGAAACTTATCCATGCCTATCTGAAAATTGCCTTTTTTCAGGTAATAAGGTCCACAGATCTGGCCCACCCTTGAGACCAGTGGATTATGCAGAATAGAGATGAAAACTGGCATCCAAAGATTAGGGTTAGTTGTCGGTTGGTGGAATTTACCATGTTCTGCAGTAGGAGAAATTTTTGTGGTTTTCCTCAAAGTATATTTAACAAAATCTGTAACTTAAGAAAGTGTATTTGAATTATTCTGATTGTAGAAACTTTCTCAACTGGAGGATACATCAGGGGGAAAGGCATTCCCCTGCTGCTAGTTACAGACAGGTCTGGCTGGCCGTAAGCTGCAAGCAGGTGGAAGTTCCCATTGTAATGGATCTATAAGCCTCATTGCTTGAAGAAAGGGAATTTTTAGTTAAGCACGGATAAATACTCTTATTCTTTTGGTTTGGAAGTGGGGATGGGGAGGAAAACAAAATTTGACACCTTTAATTCATTTATCCACCAAATAGCACAAATTTATTTAGATCATTGAACCTACAACTCAAATGTTTCTTGTGGCATGATCAGTAATGCTCTAAATAAACAAGACACTACTGAACAAAAATAGGCAGAAGCAAGGTTCCTCTAAACTCAGAATGGAGGAAGGGAGGAATTCAAAAGAAGGAACATTTTGTTTTGGAAATGTCTTCCGTTAATCTTCTAAGAAAGTACTAAAAACTTGGCGAGAGATACTCTCTGTCAAATTCAGCCTGTAGATATGTGCTTCCAGCCCTCATTGATTTCAGTACAGGCACAACTCAGAGAGCAGTATCTGGCCACAGAAAGATAGATCTTGACAGCATTTTTTTACACTGAGAAGTCATTTGAATTCCACCTTCTAAAACAACATTCCTGAGCCTCACTAGCAATATGGGAAGTGGATAGTTTGGATAAAATGTGAGCTGTCTCAGGCCATCATCCAAAGCCCAAACTAAAGCCAGATCTTTTCTGATGTCTGGAAAATTCAGTTTACTTTGAGTTCTTGCACTTCCTGATTCTGTGTGGGCCCAGAAGCAGTAGTGCCAAAATCCTGGGAGAATGGGTATTCTCATGGAATTTCCAACTCACTGAAGCTAAGGAGAAGTGGAAATTTCACAAGAAATCCTGTTCTCAGTGTTTTCAGTGCTGGGTCAACATGGCTGAATTTGGGATAAACATCAATAAATTCAGTGTTGTGTTGTCCAGGGTTTAACAAGGGAATCCTGTAAATATCCCTCTGAGCCTATGGTAAATCCCATGTACCTGATGTGTGTATGATGGCAGAGAGGAGAGCTGAGGGACTGGAGAATCTATTCATTTATTTTCCCATTTAAACTGAAAATGTGCTGTCATTACCGTGACCAAAGACAGACACACCACGTTCAACTCTTATTTATAATACCAAATAGATAAGGATGTCTGGGAGCGTCCTCCCATGAGAATATTTTTGATAATACTTGCCAGTTGGTGCAATCTGGTTTATTCCAAAGGCAAAACATTTTCTCTTGCAATGTACTGTATGAGAACCTGGAGTAAGTCATCTCTGGCAGGTATTTGTTTGGATAAAATGGATGGTGTAGTAATAGCCAAACTTGCCTTCCGCTTGGAGGCAGGATTTCAAAAAAATTGCCACTAGCCTCTGCTATCAGACTCCAACACATCACTGGATTAAATTTGGGATGAGCTTTGAAGCTACTGGATGCTTATCTGAGCAAAGGCTTTTTAACCAATCTAACACCCATTCATTGTTTCACTTCTTCCTTTGTTTTACGAATAGCCAGCACACATTTTCCCCCAAAGAATGCTTATTCCTGATGCACAGACCTAACCTTTAATTAAAATGTACCCCTTTACTTCAGGTTCCAGAAACATAACCTCAGCCAGACACTTTGGACAGACACTACAAGACTGCAGAAAACGAGAGATGCTCACATCACCACATACGCTCCTCTAATCAATATAGAGAAAAGAATCTTCTTGTACACAGAAAAGAATCCTAAGATACAAAATCACTCCCAAACTCATCCCTGGTGTAAATTGGTTGGTTTCTTGAGAAGCCTGTACCCTGCTGAAGTGCAATGATTTTTTCCCCAATGCATAAGTTGTGTAGTTCATTGTCTAAAAGCATTAATTTTCCTTTTGTAAATAATAACCCTGCATTGTCCTTAGGGGCAGATGATATTGATGGGTCTAGTGTTACCTATTCTGGAGTCTTCTCTTTTGTCTCACACAGCTTACCTCTGCTGAATTACAGTGCAGAATTTGCCACCCTACTTCCCCACAAAAAACATCACACACAATGTGCTCCACCAAGGACAGGGGCAGCTCCAGGCACCAGCGCAGCAAGTGCGTGCGTGGGGCAGCAAGCCGGGGAAAGGGGGTGAGTGGCCTGTCAGTTGTCATGAGGGCGGCAGTCAGGGAGCCTTTGGTGGCGTTTCTGTGGGAGGTCTGCCGGTCCCCTGGCTTCGGCGGTAATTCAGTGGCGGGTACGCTGAAGGCGCGGGACCGGTAGATCACCCACACAACCACTGCCGAATCCACGTGACCAGTGGACCTCCTGCAGAAACGCCGCCAAAGGCTGCCTGACTGCCGTGCTTGGGAGGGCAAAAAATATAGAGCCGCCCCTGACCAAGGAAGAAGAAAAACTTGCAACCTGTTCTTATTTAATGAAAAATAGAGTTAATTTGCCTTTGGGTGATCAGCTCCATGTGCACACTTGTACTTATTGGAGGGAAGAGGGAGGAGGGTGAATGCACCATAGATGCTGTTGCTGTTCCTATTGAAGTAATACGACACACTCTGAATTGCATGAAGGGCTAAAATATGCTTTGATGGTTGTTAAGTAACTTCTGCATTAAAAGACCAGAGATTAGAACTTCACATTTGCTTAAGCACCACTTAACCCCACAGCAATGGCAGAAGGTGTTCTCATAAAAGTGGAATTACTGTCCCAGTTGAACAAAAGTCATCACTATTAGGCTAAATTGGTCCCCTGGGATGCTACAGGAATCTGTTCTTGGCCAGTTCTATTCAATATGTTTATCAATGATGTGGAAGAAAATATAAAATCATTGTTGGTAAAGTTTGCAAATGACACAAAAATTGATGGAGTGGTAAATAATGATGGTGAGTGGTCTGGGATCACTTGAACAACACGTATTTTAATACTGCTAAATAGAACTAGGAGCCAAGAAATAGGATGAGGACTTAAAAAAAAGACTCAGAATAATACTGAAGATAAGGAAGATGCCAGCCTCAGCCCAAACAACATACTGATATGGAAATGATTGCTTTAGACTTCTTTTTAATGCTATATTTAGCTTTCCTATCATCGGAGCATTAATTTATTTTGTTCTGGAACAGTTAGGTAAACTCAGCTGAATTATTCTCAGCATAGAATTGTAGAATATTAGGGTTGGCAGAGACCTCAGGAGGTCATCTAGTCCAATCCCCTGCTCAAAGCAGGACCAACGCCAACTAAATTATTTTAGCCAAGGCTTTGTCAAGCCGGGTCTTAAAATCCTCTAAGGATGAAGATTCCACCACCTCCCATTCCAGTGCTTTACCACCCTCCTAGTGAATTAATGTTTCCTAATATTCAACCTAGACCTTCCCCACTGCAACTTGAGACCATTGCTTCTTGTTCTGTCATCTGCCACCACTGAGAACAGTCGAGCTCCATCCTCTTTGGAACCCCCTTCAGGTAATTGAAGGCTGCTATCAAATCCCCCCTCACTCTTCTCTTCTGCAGACTAAATAACCCCAGTTCCCTCAGCCTCTCCTTGTAAGTCATGTGCCCCAACCCCCTAATCATTTTTGTTGCCCTTTGCTGGACTTGTTCCAATTTGTCCAAATCCCTTCTGTAGTGGGGGGACCAAAACTGGACGCAATACTCCAGTGTGGCCTCACCAGTGCCGAATAGATGGGAATAATCACTTCCCTTGATCTGCATACTGTCTCTATATTGCTCTTCCTCTCAATACAATGTTAGAAAAGAATTTTCTACTCTCCCCTGCCTCCCAAGCATGTTGGGGTTTGTGAAGTTTGCAAATACAAAAAATCTTATTTTTTATGGCCTGGTCCAATTGACAAACTCTTTTCTTCACTACACATGAGGGTTTTTGCACTTTTTTAACTTAGTTGTCACTAATGTTGTGTTTGAAATTTAGTGTGTGTAAATATTTAATGTTCACTCCAGCGTAGCCAAGTCTTGCAATTTGATTACTGGGTTTGAAATATTTGGTGTTTTACTTAAATCCCCAGGTTCTGGATTCAAGTAACTGTTGGTTTCTGTTGGAGGAAGTGGTGAGAGTCTAGTCTCATTGGTTGAGGAGCCTAAGTGCACCTCACTGGCTCAGAAACCAGACAACAAATAAAAAGAACCCAACATTTATTATTTGACTTAAAATAATCAAATTATTTTTTTTAATCTCATGATTTTGGGGGCCTCCCTGTAACGAAGTGGGAATTTTCTGTAATATAGTGACACCTATCTGTGCCTCAGTTTCCCTCAATTTTTGCAAGGCTATGATGTGTGGAGGGTAGAAAGATTGTTTTGCTCTCAGGGTAGGCAAGAGACACAGGTATGAATGCCACCTTGGTATCTGAGCCTGAATGGGTCATTGAAAAAAGACTAGCTGAGGCTGACCCTATAGCAACAGAGAATCTGAGACAACAATGACAAATCCAGTCACCAGGACACTGATGCCAAGCAACCATAGGGAGATGGATTTCCCCACCTCTCTTAGCAGGAAGGCTGAGCAACATCCCCCAGCTAGAGAACAAAGGACAGAGGTGTCAGATAGGGAGGATGAGTGTTGGCTGCTGGAAGGAGTCAGGACTCCCACCTGGGATTTGATGAAGTAGGTCAGACTGAGAAACAGACAGACATCCTGAACATGGGAGTTCACTACAGCCTGGCAGGGCTCTGGACTAACCAGAATGGACTAACCAGTTCTCTATGCTAACCTTAGGACTTCCTATGTTGTGTTCCAATTGACTAATAAATCCTACAATTTTGACAATGCTATTTGAGTGTCATTGAAAAGGCTTGGTGAGGTGCATTAATCCCTGATGAGTGTACAAGTCTCTACCAGGAGCCTGTCTCATTTGGACTCGCTGGGCAAGGTGTGAAGCAGAAGGTGGCGAGGCCATGTTGCTTACCCTGGGGGAAGAGAGAGACCCCTTGGCAGTCTAGTACACTGAAAAAGTTCCTCCTGGAGACTGTTCCAAAACTAAGGCCTGTCACTGATCCTGTGGATTTGTGACACTAGCACATAATTTTTAAACTCTGTGTTTGCAGTCATATCATTTGTACTGTAATTTGTCAGTCATGGCACTCTTTACTAAGTATACAAAAATATTACAAGTATTGTGGAATTACGTAGAGTAATAAAATAAAATGTTCAATGGACAGCTGTGATTTTAGTTCAGGGAGAAAAAATAAAAGCAGCAAGACCCAATGAAACAAATACTAAAAATAAAATTATTGACCCTAAACATTTTATTCACATTTGGTTATACCTTAAGCAGGAAATATAATACACAGAGTGAAGAGGAATTCTTCTCAATAACACTCTGTGTACAATTTACTGTATAGCACACAATGATAAGTATATAGGCAATGTATACCATGGTGAACAATGCAGTATAAGAACTTGAAAGGACAGGTTTGCACATATTTGAATGCTCAAGAATGCCGATAACTGTTGAAGAGAAGCTTCTTGAATAAAGAGCGGCGAAGTTGCAAGGTGCGGAGTGATAATTCAGTAACTCACACACGTTTTGTGAAGCTCAACGTGTGTTTTTAACGTGCTAGACAAGTGAGCAGTGTTTTATTAAGGACAATAAGTAGGAAAAGTGGGAATAGAATTCTGGAGTTGTTGCTCATTTTTCTAGGCCATATGGGTGAGCTGGTTAGGGGGAGGTATTAGATTTCAAAAATACCTATGTTCTCCTCATAAGTCATGATTTTGCTCAAATTTTCTAGGAAAATTCACCTTTATGGAAGAGGCCAAACAGGGATAATTTCAACTCAAAAGCTGATTGTTTCAGAAAGGTTTAAGTGTGTGTGAAAATAGGATTATAATTATCATAGATACTGTTTTCAACCTTAACAGGTGTCTGACAGTAGCTGCTTTACTTATGTGCCTTATTTTGGAACCTAATCCTTCAACTCACATACTCAATAAGCAATTTTTACTCATATGAGTAAGCCAAGACCAGTGGAGTTTCTCATCTGAGTGCAGGGTACAGAATCCTCATCAGGGTTCTGGTATGTTGAGTTTTTTTTAGCGTTGCTTGTAGAAAATTTGACTAAATACTTAAATTATAAAAAAATAAATCAGGATTTTGACTTCACTGAAGGATCATGTAGGAAAGGCTGTCTGTTATCCCAGGGGGAGACAGGCTCTCTTGCTATTTAGCCATAGTGGGACGGAAATTTATGGAAGCACAACACAGAACAATAAATCCATATTATTAGCATGATGTAGTTTCCTTTTTTTCCAGTATGAAAGTATCTTTTATGTGACATACCCATTAATTATATAAAGGTTTTGTATTTCAAAGCTAGCTTTACGCTAAGCTTTAACAAAACAGTGTCCTGAATTTCAGTCCTGGCTGTAAATAGCCGTGCACTCATAAATTGATATTTTTCCAGACACGGTATAAAATTTTATAGGTAGAAAATTAGTGTGTGATACTTAGAGAATATAATGGGATACTGTTCTGAATAGGCCAATCTATTGGCTACAAAACATGCAACATACCATACTGTTTATAGCATATATGCAGATGGATGGGGAAATAAATACAGATATAAGCATATATACCTAGTCAATGTGTCACTTTTTGCATAGAACTGGTATAAGTAAAATATCAGGAGTAACAGAGCTGTAAATGCAATAACAAATAGCTACCAAGAAACTTCTGACTTTTCCTTGTCTGCTCAAAACTCCTTGGCTTGTTGCCAGATTAGGGTTTTTCTTCTTTATTAAATAAATTCAGTTTCCTGTGATCAGTTTGGATAGGATTGATTTTTGTGTTTAAGGTATTTGATGCACAGACTTAGGTCAGAAGAAGGGCAATAATAGTATCATGTAATTTGCCTCTGAATGTATTTGAAATACAATTTGTTATTTGAAGACCCATTGTACAGGATGAACTTCATGAGATCTAACTAGATTGAGGATGATCTAACTAGATTGAAGATTGTCAGTAGGTGGGGAATAGATTAGTTTACAAATCTGGGGATAGAGACAAGAGTGAACTGGTTCTTTTCACTTTAAATCAATTTCGGACAATATGCCTTTACTTTCCAATGGCAAAGCTATTTTACACCACATAATGGCACTACAGATTTAATAATGAAAAGTGTTGGGTGCTAAAAAATAAAAAAAAATTATTCTGTCATAGGAGAGCTGAAAAATTAGAAATACTGGGTTAGATTCTGAGAAGTGCACAGGTGAGGCATGTAAAGAGGTGTGAAAGGTTGCATAAAGCTCAACTTCACCCTTCTCCAATCCTGGACCTGCTGTGTGTTGTGCAGCTGGGATCTTCTGGGTATAAAGAAGCCCATGCACCTTTGGTTTTCATATATCCACTGAAGGTGGAGGGAGGAGGAGTGGTATAGGAGCTGCTACTTTAGCTGTTCAAGACTCATAGGCACTTGTGCCAGATTTGGGACTAGGTTGTGTCAGTGTTGCAGCGCACAGTGTTTACCTGCAACATGTAATGTGGGCAAGTAGCTGTCCAACAATTGTCCAGAATTAGGCAGGATTACTAGATGTTTAGAAGAGGGAACTGTGTGTAAGGGTTCCTGAGGATGTCCTCCCCCTCCTGTTATGGACTCTTTATTTTGCAGTGCCATTAAAACCCAGGGTCCAGCTCGAAGCGAATTCTCCCTGTGCAGGAATTGAGTAAGACAGCCATAGGCAGTTTTAGAAGGCTCCCTACACAAGTCTTGTTGTAAGGGGCATGACCAGGGATTGGAGGGGCAATGTCATAGTGGACACAGCTATAGCTACGGAAGGCGCAACAGAAAACAATTGTGAGCCAAATCATCTGGATGAAAGAATTAAATAGAAAAATGCAAATGATAACTGGGAACAGTTTAAATATATTTTACAAGATGCTCAAAAAGCCAAAATTGAGAGAGATTACATTGGTTAGAAAACAAGTGTGGCTGAGACGGAAAGTAGAAACTGTGTGTGTGTGTGTGTGTGTGTGTGTATTTGATATATATTGAATACAAAAAAGGGACATTTTATGGTGATTAATATAAATTAGATGCTAGGAATTGCAGAAAAATGATAAGAGAAGCATAAGACAAAACCAGTGGCCAGCAGAGTTAAGGACAATGATTGTTTCAAGTATATTAGGAACAAAAGGGATCCTAACAGTACTTTTCCATCACTACATAAAAATGGTACAATTGTCAATATTAATGCAGAGAAGGCAAAAGTGTTCAACAAATATTTCTGTTCTGTGTTTGGGAAAAAAGACAGATAATGCATTTATATCATATGATGGTGATCAAATTTACTTTCCATTCCAACAGTAACTCAGGAGGATGTTAAAAAGTTAGACTTTTTAAAATCAGTAAGTCCAGATAAAACATGCATCTGTCAATATTAAGAGATGGCCAAGGAGCTCTCTGGACTGTTGTTAATGATTTTCAATAAATCACTGAACACTGGGGAAGTTCCAGAAAACTGGAAGAAAGCTAATGTTGTGTCAGGTGTCAGAGTGGTAGCCGTGTTAGTCTGTATCAGCAAAAAGAACAGGAGTACTTGTGGCACCTTAGAGACTAACAAATTTATTTGGGCATAAGCTTTCATGGGCTAAAGCTCACTTCATCAGATGCATGCAGTGGAAAATACAGTAGGAGATATAACACTTGATCTTAGCCAGAAGGCCGACTCTAAGGAGACTAATCAATTAAGGTGGGCTATTATCAGCAGGAGATAATCAGGATGGCCCATTTCAAACAGCTGACAAGAAGGCGTGAATAACAGTAGGGGAAAAAGTCTGTTTTTGAAGTTTTTTAAAGTTGCAATTCTGCAACAAAAAAGCTTCAAAAACAGATTCCAACGAGAAACTGCAGAAGTAGAATTAATTTGCAAACTGGACACCATTTAATTAGGCTTGAATAAAGACTGGGAGTGGATGGGTCATTACACAAAGTAAAAACTATTTCCCCATGCTAATTTTCCCCTACTGTTATTCACACCTTCTTATTAACTGTTTGAAATGGGCCATCCTGATTATCACTACAAATGTGTTTTTTTTCTCCTGCTGATAATAGCCCACCTTAATTGATTAGTCTCCTTAGAGTTGGTATGGCAACACCCATTTTTTCATGTTCTCTGTGTATATATATCCTCCTACTGTATTTTTCACTGCATGCATTTGATGAAGTGGGCTTTAGCCCATGAAAGCTTATGCCCAAATAAATTTGTTAGTCTCTAATGTGCCATAAGTACTCCTCGTTCTTAATGTTGTGTCAGTATTTTAAAAAGATAGAGGATTAGGTAGGTAATTATAGACCCATCAGCCTGACATGGATCTTGGGAAAAATAAGGAACAGTTGATACAAGGGTCAATCAAGAATTAAAGGGGGGTAATTTTATTAATGCCAATCAACATGGATTTATAGAAGACAGAACTTGTCAAACTAACTTTATCTTTTTTATGTGATTTCTTTGCTTGATCAAGGGAATAGTGTTGATGTAATATACTTAGTCTTCTGTAAACCATTTGATTTGGTACCACATGAGATTTGGATTAAGAAACTAGAACAATACAAAATCAATATGGCACACATTAAATGGATTAAGAACTGGCTAGCTGATAGGTCTCAAAATGTAATTGTAAATGGGGAATCATCACTGAGCAGATGTGTTTCTAGTGGAGTCCAGCAGGGATGGCTTTTTGGCCCTGTGCTATTTAACATTTTTTATTAATGGAAGAAAACGTAAAATCATTACTGATAACGCTTCCGGATGACCCAAAGACTGGGGAAGTGGTACAGAATGGAGAGGATAGGTCACTAGTACAGAGCGATCTGGATTGTTCGGTAAGGTGGGTGTGAGCAAACAATTCATATTTCAATATGGCCAAATGTAGAGTCATACATTTAGGAACAAAGAACGCAGGCTATGCTTACAGGATGAGGGGACTCCTGGGAAGCAGTGACTATGAAAAAGACTTGGGGGTAATGGTAATCATGAACTTCCAGTGTGGCCCTGGGGCCAGAAGAGCTAATGCAATCCCTGAATGTATAAACAGAGCAATATTGAGTGGGGTTAAAGGAAATATGTAGGGTTACATTCATATTTTCTTGACTGTGTGGATTCATAATTGATTAAGGTTATGGGCTAATTTAGGTGTATTACAGTTCCTCATTCTGTAACATTTTGCCACTGACAATTAAACCGCAGTGGAAGAAGCTTTTCCAAAACAACTGTTTTCTTGACAAAATTCTGGTACATTTAATTAAAAAAAACCCCTCCACCTAAATAGCTAAAAGTAATAGCCCCAATAATAAAATGTTCATTATTTCAAAGGCTTGTAAATATTTTTATTCCTATCACCAAGTCAGGAAAACTGAAGGTTCAAGGTCACACAGCAAGGCAGCCACAAAGCTGACTTCTAGTCCCATATTCCAACCATTAGTTGACTGCCTCTTTTGCAAACTGTAAATGTATTTTGCAAATATTGTCGCAAGAAGAATGCCTTGATGGGTGTCAGTACAAATGTTATGATCTTTTTACCTCTTTATTGCTTATCCACATAGGCTCATATGACATCCTATAGCTCTGCTAAGTCTGGCCTGAATTTCCTTCGGGGGGTGGGGAAGCAAAATCCCAAACACATTACTACATTGTGGTTATACACTTTAATGCATTCTGTATATTGACAGATCAGTATCATTTTAATGACAGATTTCTCTATCGTTCTTCACACATAACCTTTGCTTCTTCGGTAGGATTAACTATGCAGCCTCTAGGCGTGATGGTAAGATCAGGTCAGGGAATTGGTTTGTCCTTGTCTCTGTGACAGGAGACAGCAAAATTGGTTTTTAGTAAGTATGAATCTTTATCTCCTCTAATCAAATTTAGAAATGTGACTATGAGCACTTATAGACATTAATGTCATATTAAAGGAATTTGTTCTGCAGTTTGCAATAGAAAAACTGCTGCAATAATAAAATAACATTATACTGGCCTGATATACAGTATTAGCAAAAATATGTTCAGCAAAATTCATATATATGATATGATAGTTTTCTTTCAGCTGAACAACTCTTACTAATGGACTGTAGTGCAAAAGTAATTGAGTACAATAAGAGACTGTGTATTTCAGGCCAGCAAAATAGGTCATTGTATGGAACCAGTCCCCATTTTCATAGTAATGTACAGCATAGCTCAAATGCAGTAGTGACAGTCTCTATCTCCTGCCTGGCACTCTCCATTTCTGTAAGGCTGAATGAGCCAAATTCCCTGCAACTTCCTTTGTTATTCCTTCTTTTGGAGGCTCACAGGGTGGGATATTAAACAGAAATTGAATTATTCTTGGCTGAATGCCATTTGATATGAGATTAAATGCATCACAACCCTTATTTATAAGATATGATGCAGACATAAAATGTACCCCTGGTTTGATTAAAGGATTAATCAGTAAATAATAATGAATAATAACAATAAATTATGATGAGGGCACTAGCCTGAGAGTGGGGAGACCGGAGTTTAATTCCCTGCCACAGACTTCCTGTTTGGCTTTGGGTAAATCACTTAATCTCTCTGGGTCTCAGGTCCTCATCTGTGAAATGGGGATAAAAGTACTTCCTAAATTAATTCTTTGTATCCAGCTTCAATGTAGAGGATGTGAGGAGATTCCCATACGTGACCCATTCTTTTTAGGTGACATATCTAAGGAACTGTCCCAGTCTGAGGTGTCAGTAGGGATTTTAGAAGAAATTGATAAATTAAACAGTAATAAGTCAGCAGGACCAGATGGTTTTCACCCGAGAGTTCTGAAGGAACTGCAATATGAAATTCCAAAACTACTAGCTGTGGTATGTAACTTATCACTTAAATCAGCTTCTGTACCAGCTGACTGAAGGGTAGCTATATGATGCAATTTTTTAAAAAAGGCTCCAGAGGTGATCCTGGCAAGTACATGTCAGTAAGCCTATCTTCAGTACTAGGCAAATTGGTTAAAACTATATTAAAGAATAGAATTATCAGGCACATAGATGAACGGAATATGTTGGGGGAGAGTCCACAGGGCTTTTCTAAAGGGAAATCATGCCTCACGAATCTAGCAGAATTCTTTGAGGAGGTCAACAAGCATGTGGACAAGGATGATCCAGTGGATATCATGTACTTGGACTTTTCAGAAAGCCTTTGACAAGGTCCCTCACCAAAGGCTCTTAAGCAAAGTAAGCAGTCATGGGATAAGAGGGAAGGTCCTCTTATGGATCAGTAACTGGTTAAAAGACAGGAAACAAAAGATAGGAATAAATGGTCAGTTTTCAGAATGGAGAGAGGTAAATGGTGTCCCCCAGGGATCTGTACTAGGACCAGTTATATTCAACACATTCATAAAAGATACGGAAAAAGGGGTCAACAGTGAGATGGCAAAATTTACAGATGATACAAAATTACTCAGAATAACTAAGTCCAAAGCAGACTGTGAGGAGTTATAATGGGATCTCACAAAACTGAGTGACTGGGCAACAAAATGGCAGATGAAATTCAATGTTGATAAATGCAAAATAATGTACATTTGAATACATAATCCAAGCTATACATTCAAAATGATGGGGGTCTAAATTAGCCGTTACCACTCAAGAAAGAGATCTCGGAGACATTGTAGATAGTTCTCTGAAAACACTTGCTCAATGTGCAGTGTCAGTCAAAAAAGTTAACAAAAAGTTAGGAACTGTTAGGAAATTGATAGATAGCATGACAGTAAATATCATTATGCCTTTATATAAATCCATGGTCTGAGTACAAATTGAATATTGTGTGCAATTCTAGTTGCCCCAGCTCAAAAAAGATATATTAGAATTGGAAAATGTACTGAGAAGAGCAACAAAAATGATTAAGGTTTTGGAACAGCTTCCATTTGAGGAAAGATTAAAGATGACTGGGACTTTTCAGCTTGGAATGGAGAGACCGGGGGGGATATGATCAAGGTCTATAAAATCATGAACAATCTGGGGAAGTGAATAAGGAAGTGTTATTTATCCCTTCACATAACACAAGAACCAAGGGTCACCCAATGAAATGAATTGGCAGCAGGTTTAAAACAAACCAAAGGAAGTACTTGTTCACACAACACACAGTCAACCTGTGGAACTCATTGTGAAGGGATGTTGTGAAGGCCAAAAGTGTAACTGGGTTCAAAAAAGAACTGGATAAGTCCATGGATGATAGGTCTATCAATGCTATTAGCCAAGATGCTACCCTCTCCTTTGGGTATACCTAAACCTCCAATTGCCAGAAGCTGGGAGAGAATGACAGGATGGATCACTCAATAATTGCCCTGTTCTGTTTATTCCCTCTGAAGCATTTGGCATTGACCTCTGTCAAAGACAGGATACAGGGCAAGATGGACCATTGGCCTGTATGGCCATTCTTATGTAAGGACAGAATCAAGCTGTTGGTGTTTAAACCTAGGGCCTCCAGATTCACTGATAGATCATGCCTAATTGCTCCCTGCCATAATATTTGCCAGGGTTCACTGTGCACTCCCTCTGAACTGGGTGAGCATGCAGATGCTCCAGTGGAGCATAGACCTTCACGTGCACTGGGACAGCATGGGCCTGAATGACCCCTTTTAATGCTATCCCAGCTCTACTAACTGGTTGGGGCAGAACGGGCTATGGGTTGTCTGTACTAGGCTCTCATGATCCTTGTGTACAATGTCTGTGAAGGATGCTGAAGGGGCAGGGTGAATTATTTTTTGACCACTTCCCTTCTCCTTTAGGCATACTTGAGTGTTATTACAGTATTTAGTTTCTGTTTCTTTTTCTTTTTCATTTTTTTCTTCTTCTTACCTTTTTTCTTCTCCCTTCATGTATAGAGTGTGAATATGGCAAGTACAAGTGACAAATTGCATACAGTTTGGGCAAAAATACAGGAAATGAATTTGTAATATTTGTATTGCTATTTTACCTCCTTCTGGCTAAGGAAAAATATCATCCAGTAAACTTTCATAATCAATTTTTTTTCACTAAATATCACTAATAAAATCACATTGGACCATAATCTCAGCTGGTGAAATTGACGTAGTTCCTCTGACTTCATTGGACCTTTTATATCAGCTGAGGATCTGCCCAATCAAACATAAAACCCAAAAAGTATCAGTAATAAATATGCTAACTGTGAAGTAATCAGTGTGTGCTGAAAGCTGTTCTTCTTTTCATGGCACAGAAAAAGTTTGTATAACACCCTGATGAGTGTTATTTTCAGAAGCCTGTAGTTGCATTCTTTTAGGTTAAAGTTGACATTCCAGTTAACCAGCATATGTGAGTTTTGGCAGTTGTTTTTTGGGATTATATGTCAGGTTTGATACCCTGAGATACAGGCATCCGACGAAGTGGATATTCACCCACAAAAGCTCATGCTCCAATACGTCTGTTAATCTATAAGGTGCCACAGGACTCTTTGCTACCCTGAGATAGCAGATCAAATCCTGTTTCCAAATATTGATGGTGGGACTAGCATTCAATACTCAAAATGTCCGATTTGCTCAGCAATTAACAAAATGTATCCCTCTTATCCTAAAATTTATTATAGCCTTTATACCGCTGGCATAAGGAAGGGCTAAGGTCCTGATTCTGTGAAGTGCTGATCACCTTTGGGGAAACATTGAACACATTCAACTCTTAATGATTTATATGGGAGATGAGAGCACAGTCATCAACTTCCAGGAGGTCCTCAGCACCTTACAGGATCTTGCCCCACTTTGTGCAGGAGTTCCTACCATTTCTAAGTAGATTTCAGGGATCTGAGACCAAAGATCCTATTCTTCCCTTTGCTTTTCAGAAAATTGTAGGTGATTTCCTCATCCTTCCTTTTTGTAACTGATTTTCTATTAAGATCTTTATGTACCATTCTGCTACAGTCTCTGACCGTGCCCTGCACTCCCTCACTCAGGTAGAGCTTTCATTCAATTCTGCTGATGTTTCAAGAATGACTCATTTATAATTTGTATCTGCTTTTGAAGTGGACTTCCAAATGAAATACGGATGTGAAGATAATGCTGCCTTTTCAACTAGCATTTCTGTGTCTAAGCAGGAAAGAAAAGTTCAGATAGAGGTCTGGCCTTGCACTTGTAAGGTCTTAATGGGACAGTATATTGAAATGGTATTTGTTACCATACAGCACAGTACCTCCTTCTTGTGCCAGGCAATTTGTGCATTAATAAGTTGAAGCAGCTAGGTGACAGAGAGAGAGAGAGAGGCAGCTGGGCTGAGTCTAAGGCACCACACTGCAAATTTAGAAACTACTGAAGATTAAAAAAAAAAGCAGTCCTGCTAGGAAATAGGTGGTCAGAGGGTGAGGAAGTCAGACAAATGAGGCTTGGATGAATGTAAAGAGCAAATTTTGGAGGGAAAAAAGCAGAAGCATGATTATGCAACGGTATTATACATATGTGTACTGAGAAACCGTGATTGCCTGTGCTGGTTGCCATTTGCCCACACAATCATGTTGTTTACATGTGCTAATGCAGGTGGGCAAATGTGCTCAAGCATCAAGCCTCCTGTTTTAAAACTCTGGTCTAAGGAAGATTTGGAAAAAAAAAAGTTTCCTTGCAACTTAGATTTTTGTGTCTATCTTAATTATTTCATATAAATAGTTTAAGCTATGATTTGAAGTTATCATCAAAGAAAGGCTGAATACATTTCAGATTTAGATGAAATTTGGCAATTTCACATTCAGATAAGCATTCTCAAATTTAAAAAGTCATTAATCTAGCTGTATCATTTTTAGTAGGGTTTCCATTAAATTATGTGTTTCTGATACACTTCAGCTATATCAAAAATTTGGCCAGGCAAAATTGAAGCAATAGAGAAACAGATGAAATAACTAGGGCTGTCGATTAATCGCAGTTAACTAACGCAATTAACTCAAAAATTAATTGTGATTTAAAATTTTAATTGTGATTAATCGCAGTTTTAACCACACTGTTAAACAATAAAATACCAATTGAAATGTATTAAATATTTTTGGATGATTTCCTACATTTTCAGATATTTTGATTTAATTACAACACAGACTACAAAGTGTACAATGCTCACTTTATAATATTATTTTTTATTACAAATATTTGCATTGTAAAAATGATAAAAGAAATAGTATTTTTCAATTTACCTCATACAGGTACTGTAGTGAAATCTCTTTATTGTGAAAGTACAATTTACAAATGTAGATATTTTTGTTACGTAACTGCAATCCAAAAAAAAAGTAACGTACAACTTTAGAGCCTACAAGTCCACTTAGTCCTACTTCTTGTTCAGCCAATCACTCAACAAACAAGTTAGTTTACATTTACAGGAAATAATGTTGCCCGCTTCTTATTTACATCACCTGAAAGTGAGAACAGGTGTTCGCATGGCACTTTTGTAGCTGGCATTACGTGCCAGATATGCTAAACATTCGTATGCCTCTGCATGCTTCAGCCACCATTCCAGAGGACATGTTTCCATGCTGACTATGCTTGTTAAAAAAATAATGCAAATAATGCGTTAAATTTATGACTGAACTCCTTGGGGGAGCATTATATGTTTCCTGCTGTTTTACCTGCATTCTGCCACTTATTTCATGTTATAACAATCTCAGATGATGACCCAGCACATGTTGTTCATTTTAAGAACACTTTCACTGCAGATTTGACAAAATGCAAAGACGGTACCAATGTGATATTTCTAAAGATAGCTACAGCACTTGACCCAAGGTTTAAGAATCTGAAGTACCTTCCAAAATTTGAGAGGGACTAAGTGTGGAACATGCTTTCAGAAGTCTTAAAAGCGTAACACTCTGATGCGGAAACTACAGAACCTGAACCATCAAAAAGGAAAATCAACCTTCTGCTGGTGGCATCTGACTCAGATGATGAAAATGAACATAGGCGTGTGCATCGGTGTGCTGGGTGTGCCCAGGCACACCCGTATGCAGGGATGGGAAAATGGCCCCACTCTCCTGGCGTGGCAAGCCGTGGGGTCTGTGCTCCGGGGCCGGAGCGCCCGGCTGAGCATAGCAAGTCGCCGGCCCCTCCCCCACCTTTCCTCCCTCCCCTGGAGCCATGCTGCCACGCACACAGTGCTCTGGGGGCCGGGGCTGTGCATTCCCATGGGGCAGTGTTTGGCTCCGTGGGGAGGCAGACACACTCCCTGCTCATCTGGAGCCATGCCGCTCTGAGGGGCGGGGCTGCATGCTCCCGCAGGGCAGCGTGTCTGGTTCTGTGCAAAGCAAAACATGCTGCTAGGAGCCTCATGGTAAGGGATCCGGGACCGGGGGCGTTGGATAAGGGGTGGGAGCAGTCAGGGGACAGACAGCAGGGTGGGTTGGATAGGGGATGGGTTCCTGGCGGGGGGGTGGTTGGGGCGGAGGGTCTCTGGAGGGGGTTGGATTGGGCATGGGAGTCCGGGGGTCTGTCGAGGGGCAGGGGGTGGATATGGGTCAGGGCAATCAGGGGACAGGGAGTAAGGAGGGTCTGGCGGCAGTTAGGGTGTGGGGGGTCTCTGGAGTGGGTGGTCAGGGGACAAGGAGCTATGGGGGTGGATGAGTTGGGAGTTCTGGGGTCCTGTCAGGGGTGGGGGCAGTTGGATAGGCATGGAAGTCCCAGGGGTCTGTCTGGGGGCAGGAGTGTGGATAAGGGTCGGGGCAGTCAGGGGACAGGTAGGCGGTAGGGTCCTAGGGGGGCAGTCAGGGGACAAGGAGCAGGGAGGCTTAGATAGGGGGTGGGGTCCTGGGGGGCAGTTAGGGGCAGGGGTCCCAGAAGGGGGTAGTCAGGGGACAAGGAGTGGGGGGTTTGAGGGTTCGGGGGGGGCTGTCAGGGGGTGGGAAGTAGGAGGGAGTGGATGTGGGTGGGACAGGGCTTAGGGCAGGGTGGGGTGGGGCTAGGGCGGGGCTCCCTGGGTGCACACCCTAATGAAATGTGCTGTGCATGCCTATAAAAATGAATATGTATCAGTCCACACTGCTTTGGATCATTATCTAGAAGAACCCATCATCAGCATGGATGTATTTCCTAGAATGGTGGTTGAAGCATGAAGGGACATAGGAATCTTTAGCATCTTTAGTGATGCTGGCTATAACAGTGCCATATCAACACTTGTTCTCACTTTCAGTTGACATTGTAAACAAGAATTGGGCAGCATTATCTCCTGCAATGTAAACAAACTTGTTTGTCCGAGTGATTGGCTGTACAAGAAGTAGAACTGAGTGGACTTTCTAGGCTCTAAGGTTTTATATTGTTTTATTTTTGAATGAAGTTATTTTTTGCACATAATTCTATATTAGTAAGTTCAACTTTCATGTTAAAGAGATTGCACTTCAGTATTTGTATTATGTGAATTGAAAAACACTATTTCTTTTGTTTTTTTACAGTGCAAATATTTGTAATAAAAAATAAATATAAAGGGAGCAGTCTACACTTCATAACTCTATTGTGATTGAAATAAAAATATTTGAAAATGTAGAAAACATGCAAAAATATTTAAATAAATGGTTTTCTATCATTGTTTAACAGCGTGAGTAATCATGCGATAAATCACAATATTTTTTTAATTGCTTGACAGCCCGAGAAATAACAGATCATAAAATTTCACTGGTTTTTTTTTACATAAAACTATGTCCTGCTTGATTGATTACCTCCAGTTAATAATGTCTTGATCTGAAAACATTTGTAAGAATGGCTAAACAAGAAGTTAAATAGCCATTATTAAATTTAACATTGTCCCTAGATTCTGATGGAATAAAAGATATTTAATTATCACTTTAATATAGGAATATATTAAACAGCTTCTTTCAAAATATACAAGAGAAATATGTATTGAATACTTCTGCCTTTTCTGCATCATGATGCATAATTCTATCATCCTTGAGTGTTAGTCAGACCTGTAATAGTGCTAGGCTTTAATTTATTCTTGATCTATTTAAAGAATTATTTCTTATTGCCCTTAACCTAACTGGCTGGAAAAAAAAATCACTGATACCTTTGGTCTCATTTTTGCATTTCCTAACTCCTAGTTTGTATTCATTGCTATCCGCTTCCCCGCTTTTTAATTTGTTTTCTGCATATTAGTTTTTACTGCTGACTTTATCTCCCCTCTTAATCAAGACTTTTTTAACCAAAGAAACCTTCTTTTATGGTAGCAGAAGAGTGGGTTTTTCTGAGCATCTAATAAAGCAGTCACAATTCCTAACTGGCATTCAAATTTTAATGTTCAAATATTGTCTCTTATTCAATTCTGTTCACAATTGTTTTTAGCTTTGGAAAATTGGCCTTTTTAAAACAGCATGTAGATTTTTACTTCTGTATATTTGTTATGCCTTCTAAGGTAGTGATCGTAGAGGCCATTTTGATCATCTAATCCAACTTCCAGCAAAATGCAGCTCATAGAATTTCACAAAGTAAATCCTGTGCTGTGTCTACTAACTTGCGGTTGGGCATGGCATGTGTACCTTGGAAGGCTGGGTATACAGTAGGCATGGAGCAACAACAGATCATCCAGTGCATATTGTGACAGACCCAGACCAGTGGGGTACAGGAGTCTGGTCGAGGGCAAATATACTGGTCACAGGAGGAGTAGTTTTCTGTTCCCTGAGTGACCAGAGCAGGGGCTGCACTAGTGTAATCAGGAACCTGCTAGAACCAATTAAGGCAGACAGGCTGATTAGATCACCTGCAGCCAATCAAGGCAGGCTAATCAGGGCACCTGGGTTTAAAAAGGAGCTCACTTCAGTTTGTGGTGTGCGTGTGAGGAGCTGGTAGCAAGAGTCTCAAGGAGCTGAGAGGATGTGCTGTTGGAGGACTAAGGAGAGCAAGCGTTATCAGACACCAGGAGGAAGGTCCTGTGGTGAGGATAAAGAAGGTGTTTGGAGGAGGCCATGGGGAAGTAGCCCAGGGAGTTGTAGCTGTCATGCAGCTGTTACAAGAGGCACTATAGACAGCTGCAATCCACAGGGCCCTAGGCTGGAACCTGGAGTAGAGGGTGGGCCCGGGTTCCCCCCAAACCTCCCAACTCCTGATCAGACACAGGAGAAGTTGACCCAGACACTGGGGAAGATCACTGAAGCGAGCAAATCTGCCAATAAGCGCAGGACCCACCAAGGTAGAGGAGGAACTTTGTCACAATAGAAATAAATAAAATTTCTAGCTATATGTTTGGTAAAACAGAGCCATTACTTTGGACCTGATCCTGAGAGATGCTAAGTACTATGGCTTCCTGCTAACTTAAGTGAGATTTGCAGGTGTCAGTGTTTGTCAGGTGATATGGAAGTATACGTAATGGTAGTTATAGTGTGTGTGTGTGTGTGTGTGTGTGTGTGTGTGTGTGTCTCCAGAAATCATTTTAAATAGAATTGGAACAGACTTAAGACATCTCATCCCCATCGCGTATCAGGAATTTCCACAGTTCTGTTCTCAAGTGTTTTATCTGCCCTGTAAACTAACATGCTATTTTAGTTAAACTTCTTGATGCTTACTATATATATATATATATATATATATATATATATATATACACACACACACACACAACAAATATAGTGATGTCTGTCTGTCTTTGTCCAAACTTTACACTTTGACTTTTTCCTGGTCACTCTTTCTGTCTATTTTTTGCCTGCCTTACTACCAACTAAATTTGAAGCTGTTTCTCAACATCCCTCCAGCAAATTTGAGCCAAAGGAGCTTTTTGGACACTACTCTTTCTCCTAGCTTCCTTCTCAACTCAGCCTTTCTGTTTCTGTCCATGGTTCATAATGTTGATGACTTCCTTGATTTACTAGAGCTTCCCTTTTCCTCTCTCTCACCTGTCATATTTGTAAATCTGCTTACCACCACTTTCAAAATGCCGTGACTACCCTGACCCCAGATTTTCTGACATCCTTATACATGCCTTTGTCTCTTTTTGCCTCAAGTGCAACTTTTTCTGTGGCCTTCCCAAGACTCAGCTCTGACTCCAATCTCTAAAGAATGCTTCTGCAGCTATTCAAAAAGATAGCATCACCCCAGAATCAAACAGCTCCATTGGCTTCCATCCACAAACAGCTCCATCAGATCTCCGTTCCATAGCCCTTTCTATAATTCTTTATTAACTTTTTTTTTCCCTCTTCAGAGATAAGACTTGAAGACCTGAATTCCCTGGGTCCGTTATTGATAGGCTGTTTTGCTTCCATGTTCTGAACACAAATAGCGTTTTATGATAACTCTTTTTCCTTCATAGATCCAGGTTTGCACAGACAGCAATTTTTCCTGCAGAGACCGTCAAATGTGGTAGCCCTTGAGGAAAAGATGCCGTTCTTGAGTGTTGTGTTTCTGGGTTTCCCACCCACCTTCACATGGATGCGAGGAGATGAAATTATTCCTGTCAGGTATTTCATACACGTGTCTCTTATGTAATGAAAGTTCGTTTCCCAGGGTGAAGTACGGGTAAAACATTAACTATCATTTTAAATGTTGTCAGTTTGGTTCAGCTTTGAGGAGATCAAGCTTTCATTCTAAGTAATAATAAGACTGGATGTGCACATGAAACTCCTGTTTTCCTCATTTGCAGCTGTGCATGCATATCTGAGGGTAGAATTTGGCCATAAATGTCTTCTTTTATGAAATGGTATTTAAATCAGGTAGAGCAGCATCCAAAAGTTAATTATCACATTTAATAACAACATTATAAGATCAGAGCTAGCCAGCTGAGAAGGTTCTATGGAGTACCTTAGATCTTGAGTACTTTTTATTGGAGATGAATGTGAACATGGTTTTTATTTATTTATTTATTTATTGGTCAATGTTACAGATCCAAAAAATATTCATTACTGGCTGGCAGTAACTTACTTATTTCTAATGTGACTGATGACGATTCTGGGACGTACACTTGCATTGTCAGCTACAAGAATGAGAACAGTAGTGCCTCTGCAGAGCTCACAGTTATGGGTGAGTACAGATTTCCAGATTCTGTGCAAGAGGAGTCCTTTGCTTTCCCAAGAATGTTGATAACCATTAGCGCTTATATAACTCTTTCCTCTGCGGGTCTCCATGTACTTATCTGTAAACTGGTGGGGTTCCCACCTTACTTTGAACAGGATTTTCACTCACTGACACAGTATACACACATAATCAATATACCTCATGGAAGAACATCAAACAGCAGAGTAAAACTTCTTACAATGTTTCTGGCTTATAATCAAATTGCTAGTAGAATATTTGTTGGTGTCAAATCCCAATTTGCCCAATTCAGTTAACTGTTTTTTCTTGTGTACGGCATCACAAATGAATACAATGGTGATCTGAAATCTTATTTTAGCAAGTTTTGCATAACTATAGTATTGCTTACTGAAATTGTTTTACTGCTTTTTCTTTATCTTACGACTCCATGGCCTTGCTTTAGCATCAGGTATTATGTGCCTATGTTCTTGCTTTTAGTGAAAACCATGAATAAGCAATGATGCAGTGAGGATTTCCCTGTGTTACCTAGGGTCACCAGATAGAAAGTGTGAAAAATCAGGATAGAGAGTGAGGTGTAATAGGTCAATATAAGAAAAAACCCCGAATATCATGACTGTCCCTATAAAATCAGGACATCTGATCACCCTGGTGTTACCTTCTACATAAAAATGTTTTCTCCTTTGTTTCAGATGATAGGTTTACTGGCTAACTAACAAAATATGTTGTCTGAGGAACATGTGGAAAGATGTCTTAGACATTTTGAAACAGGCTTTTTTCCCCTATTGTGTCAAATTTTAATAGAACCATAATTATATTAAATTCCGAGGGGTGTTTTTTTAATCGGAGAACAATACCAAGCTACATTAGCATTATTCAATAAGATTTAAGAAACTACATAGATAATACTTTGTCAAACAATAGCATAATTTCAATGTGCTGTTCATTTTGCATTCTGGTTTTAAAGCTTATGCATAAAAATACTTGCATTAGAGAACAGAGCCCCAAGTTGGATTATAGGATATTCAATGCTTGTATAACAATATCCTTCTTTCAAGTCATAATTCAATGTTATAGTAATTACACATGATGGAAACTTTCATTCTATTGCTTTAGGTACATTAATACAATACAAATGTTTTATTTGCTACATTTTGAAAATTTAAAAAATGACTTTATAATTGCAAAAGTTCACTAACTATTTATAGTAAACCTACATTTCCAATCTACAAAGAATCAAATGCAGAAATGGAAGATAACTTCTGGAATAAAATGCTTATTTAGCTTTGCTGAAAGATGCTCAATGGAAACCAACCATGAAATTATACACAACTGCAGCTATTTGTGGATTGAGAAACACCTATCGATTATGTGAATCTTATTTTTTTTTCTCGCATATAGTAGATTATAGGATTCTATGGCATGGACCAAGGCTGAAATTTCAATGCTCTGCAGAGGATTTGGCTATCCAGTTTCCATGAAAATTAATAGAAATTTCACATCCAAATTCTTTCGGGTGTTGAAAATCCCACCCCATATCTTTATTCTCTGTAATGCACTTAACTATGGCTTGACTATGACTCTATAATAATGTTACGCTAAAAATGCATTGTATAGAATTAATTTTGTATTTATTTTCATGCTTATACAGAGAGAAATATGTAACGAGGAGTGTAATGCAATTTTGGGGATAAACTTGGATTCAGATAATTCAGTGATAATGGTTATATATGAATGGTAGAAGAGAGGTTTCAAAAGGTGGCACTTGTTACTTATTGAGCACCATGATTGATTGGGACTATACCAACATAAAGGATAGCACAATCATTGACACAATGAAAATGAAATCTAAATCTAACAAAGAAACATGCACGTGCATGCAAAATACGTAATAAAAATGCACAATACAAACATTGTGCATGCAAAATAAATCAATTGTATATACAAAGTAAAGTGGGTGTGGTTTTTTTGCATAAGTGTCTAGTCACATAAGCTAATGAAATATGGGTGTAAGTTTTGGAGGTACAATTTTGATAACCTTTAAAAGTTTGGTCATTTATTTTCATAAGCATGTAGCGTGGCAGATTTAAATTAACACCATGTATCATATTGCTTAGCAACAGGTATTATGTTTGTATTGTTATAGTGAATATGTAAAAGATCCAACAAAAACTACACACCTACTAATGGAGTGCAATAGAAATCCCCATATATCCTTATTTTCATAAAAATTGGACATATTTGTTAAATTCATCTCCATAAGTAGGAAACTCTCTCTGAGAAGTTTACCGGAGTTGCTCATAACATTAGCCTAATTTATAGACATGTAATAAGTGATGGTTTTATTCATTTCCCATTGGTAAGGTATAAATCTGTATATTTTCTTTAAAAAAATTGTTTTATTTATCAAACAAAAACTGTGAATTGCAAATGCATATTTAGTTGTAAAGCATCCATTGTTTATTAGAAAGTTAATTGCTTTCATGTAAACAGTTTGTGTCAGAGTATGTTCTGGAGAGAAGGGCAGGCAAAGTATTTTACACGTGTCAGCTAAAAAATTAAACACTCCAATAATTAAATCTTTCCTCTAGGCCATGTGAGTAGGCCAATACTACATCAAAGTTAGTTGAATCACATGATAGGGCGATAGCTTCATTATTTAAAAGATAAAAGACGATCTGGCAGGAAAATGAATGTCTTCCATGGGGAAGATCCTATGTATCATTTCTTTTGCGGATCTTAAAACAACCCCTCACCTGTACTGGCCATAATGCTAAAAATGCAGAGAGGAATGAAGTTGCTGGAAAGGCTAAATAATATTTGTTGCTAAATTTTGAACTTTGAATATTTCATGTACAAATCCTTTTTGGCAGGATGTTAGTCGTGTCTCCTTGTGCAGTAGAAAGTTTAAAAGTCCAGTAAATATTACCTTCTCGCTTTATAAATCAGCTGCATGCTTGGCAATGATTTTAAAGGACTAGGCTAAGTAAAAACAAATGTTTAATGATGACAATCACTGGCAAGATGATTGCTATCGTTAGGTTTGCTAATGAGTGTCCATTATAGCTCCTTCTTTCTAAATCTTAAGTTTTCAGAAGCATTCATCTTTTGGGGTTAGAATTTTTCCTGTTTGGTCTTTGGGAGTTGAATTTAAAGTTTGAACAAAATCTCTTTTGCCATTTGTGTAGAGAAGACTGGGCCTGAGATGCACTGCATTATAGCACTGATCAAGCAAAGATCTTTATTCCTGCATGGAATCCCACTGATTTCAGTACAGTGTTATGCTGGAGTGAGAGTCAGGGTTTCCAGATACAGTCGCTGGATTGGAGCTTAATTTTGCAAAACTGACTTTTGCAAGCATTGATTGTAATGAATGCATATCCCTGACAGTCTCTAAATTCTATCAATTCCAATGACAAACATCATGTGACTACGTTATTTGAAATCTGTCAGAGTTAGAATTGTGCCTGTCAAGTCCAGGAAGGTGTACATGGCCTTTTGAAGATAAAGAAGATTTTTCATCAAATAAACAATTGCATATAAATGTGACACATTTTCAGGTTCATAATAAAATTGCACTTGGATCTCAAAGCTACTTTTAATTGGGTTGAGATTACTGTACATAACACAATCGTTGTGTTCTCTTTCTCTGAATTTAAAGATCCTGTAAATGTCCCTTGAGGAGCAATACAGAAGTGAATAGTTTCACAGCACTGCTAGGTCAGCAGACTGGGTTTGCATGGTTTCAGGTCACTGACTAGAGAGAGACTGCCAACAAAAGCAGAAAACTGGGTCCAAAAGGTGGTGTTGTCAGAAAAAAATTGTTCCTAGCTTTTACAAAGCAAGTTATATGTAATCTATAAAGAGACAACTTAGAAAATGCTTCCAAACTGCAGCCAGGGAAACAAGCACCTTTTATGATTGAATTTTTAGGATCAACTGTTTTTTGCATCAGTTTTATTTTCCAGCAAGAAAGTTGAGCCTCCATGGTGTTATGAGCCAGGTTTCCAACAAGTCTAGTTTAGTTTGCCAAGACCAAGAGTTAGTCAGTATTGCAAAGGATGGTCAATCCAATCTTTCTTGTTTGGTTTTATTTCCATTCCACAACATCCATTGCCAGAATATGTGTGCACAGATCAAATGGATGAAAAATGCTGACTGATGGAGGCCTGGAGCATGTTCCCGGGTGTGAATAATTTTAGGAGCAGAGTAAATGCTAGGGGAAAAGCCCTATGTTGAAAAAACATGCCTAGGAACAAAAGCCAGACAATTATATATTACGGCTACAGAAGCATCTTTTAAACTTACCCTGCTGGGCACAAATTTTGATTCAGTCTACTTTGGATGTGAAAAATATGTCCAAGGATATACCATATTACTAAACATCAGTGGTAAAATATTGTAAAAGATCATTCACTGTTGTTAAATCCCTGACACAGAAACATTCTGGAGAAGATCCTCAACTGGTAAACATTGTAATAATTCCATTGAAGGTGCTGGAGTGATAACAATTTACACCAGTTGAGGATCTGTCCTTCTTTAGCTATGCTTGATAGGGTGAGTTAAGGATCCCACATCAGTCTGTTCTGCTAATATCTTTGAATGTTCTGTGTGTGGCCAATAGCTAACCCCACAGCAGCTAGCTGAAGTAGATTGTTCGGTAAGCTGTTTTATTCTGAATATTAAACACGGTTGAAGCTGTTTACTTATTCTCTAACTGAATCTCTCACTCTATCTGGAACATTGTATGTTTATGTATACAATGGAAAGCTAAAGTGGAAACAGATAATCCAAAAGATTGTTCCAGGATGGATTGTCTCAGGCAATTCTTAAAAAAACAAAACAAAAAAAAACACACTCAAAAAAATACCTCAAGTCACAAAAAGGCTGTAAAAACTCTCCAAGTCATTTTTACCATCACTATAAGGTTAAGGTCCAAAAACAGAATATAGGATATCAGGTTTTTTTTTTCATTTCTTCTGTATATATCCGAAATGAATGCAGAATCAAACTAAGGACACAAGGGGATAACTCATCCACCCTGTCATTTCCTCTTACCGTTATTAGAGTCCCTCCTCTTTTGCTTCCCCATGCCCCAGCTCTTCAGACTGAAGAATGGGCAAAGTGCTGCTGAGAGACTTGTCAGTTTCATCATGCTGCATTGTCGATTTTCTTCTCATTCTTTTTAGGATTTCTCTCTTGATGGCATTAGTGGGAATTATGTGGTTAAATTCCATGGAACTTTGAAACTGTACATTGACGTCTTTTGTTTCCAGGTGTTTTCACAGTAATATTAACTATCAAAAATATGTTTGAGATTTGACATGAGGTAAAAATAATGTATTTAGCTTGGGCATTGGGAACATATTTTGCATTGTGCTGTTGAGAAATGGGATAGGCTGCCTGTGCTCAAAGAAGTAGCAAGAGCTGCAAACATAAAAAAGAATGGATAAATCTATGAGGACTGCTGGCACTTCAGTGGTATATAAAATGCAGCTAGTCCTTCCAAAAGACAGGGGCTGAACTGGATGGATCAATAGTTCCTTTCATCTTTGTTTTCTCTTATTTAGAAATTTTTTAAAATACATATTATGCGATCAATAGACTTTAAGGGCGCCACAGGAGCAGTTATTTTCTATCCAGTAAACACCCATTTGGACAATGTTCAGAATGTGTTTTATGCAATTGATTGAGAGGCTGTAGTGTTTTCTTGGGAATCACTCCATCCACTGTTGCATCATGCTTATGGAAAAAATGGAAGGATTGTGATGATGTTGATACAGATGCAGGTATTAAAAATGCTATGAAAAGCAATGCTATTGGGGATATACCCTGTATTCATCTTAAAATCTTATGAAGTCCTTTGCTAGCATTTTGTTTAAGTAATTGAAAATTGTAGATGTTGTGTCATACAGAATATGTTATATTTGTTGACTCTGTTTTTATTAAGGCTGAGATGGAAGTTTTACCTTACCTCATAAGTTGGGTGCCTGCATGCAAGACAGATCACCTAGGGTGGAGAAATCTGAGTACCTGATCATGAGTAGACCTTCTTGTGATTTGCATCCCAGGTGAATTTTGCTTTTGGTGAAAAACGGAAATAAAAAGAGAGAGAAAAGCAGAAATGTGAGCAGAAATGGAGGGAATCAGAGGTGTGATGAAGATTTGTCTGCTTAGAGTCTCTGGTTCAAGTTTGCCTCAAGGAAAGAAAACTTTATTGCTTATTGCTAGAATATAGAAGATATTGAAGGTAGCATTGAAACCAAGAGTTTAGTAGGATTATAAAAAGAATGGACATTTTATATGGATAATGAAAACATCCAGAGTTGTTATAAACAAGGATTTTAAAAAATAAGAGTTTTGGTAGAGAGATAAATCTGTACATTTACATGCATTAGTCAACATCTAACTAATGAAGGGTACAAAAGAAACTTTCTCTTTTGAGGTGGTGTTCCATAACTTTACTCTGCTTTACTCTGAACCTGCTGGAACTGGTCAATGTCAGAGATGGGATCCTGGACTAAGATGAGCACTGTTCGATCCAGTATAGCATTTCCTTTGTTGCTATGTTTCTTGCTTTCTTGAACCTGTTGGTGCAGATATGAGCAGTTAGGTCTGCAGCAGCATGATGGAAAAAATTATGCTAGTGTTTTGCCTTTAATGGGCTCTCCCAAGAGTGAATTGAAAATGAACCCAGATCAAGAATGTCTTGGATGGTGTTTGGTAATCTAAGGAAAGGCACCTACTTTACATTGAATTTCAGTGGGAGCTGAGCCCCTAACTCATTCAGACACTTCTGAGAATGTAGTCCTTGTCACTACATCTGTCGGCTAGCATCTTACAGACGTACAGGCCACACCTCTCTTGTGCTACTTATTTATGAGAGAGGCTTGAACAAAACTCCGCTTGTTGCCAGTTTCAGCTAATATGCATATTCATGTTCAACCCAACAGCGGAATATGTATGTAGGAAGGAGCTATTTGTTGTTGGTGCTCTCTCAAATGACCTAGGGGAAATTGTTGGAGACACTGAATTTGAGGATGATTTCCCAGATCTTTGTTGTGGCAATGGAAATGCATCAGTCCGTGGGAAAACCTGTTCAGATCCATCTGCACAGAAAGATCAGTATTGGCATGATGCCTTTGTTACTTCTATGCATAACTCTCTAATTTAGGAAATACGTCATTTTGTAGATCTGGCTGTAGTGATCAGTCAGATACTCTATAACAATCAGAATGGAAATTGCTCAGATTGAGCCTTATAAAAAGACTCAACTGTACTGCATAATAAGAAGTGAGATCTATTCTGCATAAAGGACAGATTATCACAATAGCAGGTAGTAATCTGTTGTTCTGTATGGATAGTTTAATGCTCTACTGCACATAAGTCCTCAAACCTGCAGAACAACAACTATACTGGTAACTAGAATGCTCTGTTTTTATTTATATCTCAACATTCTGTAGTGACACCTATACACTTCCCCCTTATGGGCTATGCTAATGATTCTTCTGTTACAGGCAAACCAACAAATGCCAATTCGTACTGCTCTACCACAGCAGCTTGCTGTCACCCACGCAAACAGTTACTGGATGCTTTGCTGCTCTAGTCAACCGCTTATGGCATCTGTATTGTGCAGCTGCCTATGCGTTCTGCTCGAGAAACTGTCAAAGATAATCACTTTTTAGGCTTTGGGTAAAATTTTCTGAACCAACTAAGTGATTTACGAGCTCAAGGGCCATTTTCAAAAGGGACTTAGGGCTGGGTGTACGAAGGTGCTTAAAGATGCAGATAGGTACCTATAGGGATTTTCAAAAGGTTAGGCACCTAACTCCCACAGGCTTCAAGTTAATCTTCTGTAAATCCTATGAGGCACCTATTTGTATCTTTAGGCACCTAAATACCTGTGTAAATCTGGCTTTTGGGCACTTAGGAATCTTATTCTAATTGAAAGTCAATGGGTGTTAGATTCCTAGGCACTTAAGACACTTTTGAAAATGATACAGTGGGAGATTTTCAAAGGCACAAAAGGAGAATGGCTGCCTAACTCCACATGACTTTCTGTGAGAGAAAGGAGTCTAACTGCTCCTTGTGCCTTTGAAAATCTCCCCCTTAAGTAAGTTAGTTGTTCTTCAAAATTTTACCTTCATCTAATATTTAAGGCCATGCCTTAGGTCCATGTTGGAAAACTAAGCTGTAGACTGTACTTTTTTTTTTTTTTTTTGGTACTACACCTCTACCCCAATATAACATGACCTGATATAATACAAATTCTGATATAATGCGGTAAAACAGTGCCCAGGGGGGCAGAGCTGCGCACTCCCGCGGATCAAAGCAAGTTTGATATAACGTGGTTTCACCTATAACGCAGTAAGATTTTTTTTTTTGGCTTCCGAGGACAACGTTATATCGGGGTAGAGATGTATATTGATGTTTGGCTCATGAGGGTCAAAATTTAGGGCCTTATTCTGACACCACTGGAGTCAAGGTGGACTTTCCCCACTATTTCAGAGGCAGGATTGGGCCATATACGAACACGGCAGGCACATAGCTTCATTTGCTGTCCCTCCCACTCATGCTCACCACCCTGGTGTCCCTGACTATGCATGCAGATGTACACTGCTGTCTTTTAATTGAATCTCTTATTCTTCAGAAGCACTAATATTATTCATTATTTTTTCAATGTAGTGTAATTAAAAAGCAAAAGCAGTTGTTAAATTCCAATTTAAATATTTGTCTACCCCCTTCCCCCCACTGAGAAATAAGCAACAGGAGAGAAGAACATACAAACAAACAAAAATCATGCATTCTTTTAATGCTGTTGCTTAGCAACTATACCATCTTGACTCAGACTGATTTTCAAAACTGGTTTGTATGCTGTTTCATAACTAATTTGCCCATACAAATGGTTGTCTGCTCTCAGATGCAGGGCTTGTGGTTGAGCACACATTTTTGAAAATCAGGCCAAAATGTCAATTCATTAAACTCCAAGATCTTCTACATTGCTCCAATTTAGGGTTGTGACTGCATGATGGATTTTGCTAAGTTTTATTGTTGCTGTTTCTGACTCAGAATAGTTATGAGTAGGTAAAGCATGTGTTGACATCCATGGTAAAAGAGAATAAAATGTAATAAGTTCTAATAGAACACAGTATAGTTGTTAGCAAACTACCTAATAAATTAAAACTAATTGTTACCACTGTGTGTTATATGTTGATTCTATGCCTTCTTGGCATTTCTAACACTATTCTACATTGTGCAGGAGAAAACGTCAGTTTTAATGGCACCCCAATTTTCTTTCTTCCTCCAGTAATTAATCTGGTATTTATAACTCACTCCTCCATATTCTTCAAAAGATCAGAAAAGAAAACATGATTTGAGCCTGGATCTTGCAATTCATTGCATGTTGGCAAAACAGACTCTGCTCGTGAGGCAAATTACAGGAAATGGGCCTAAATTACCAGATTCTGTCTTCCTATGGTGGATTATTATTGGCAAGACCTTAACAGTGGGACTATAAATACCTATTGTCTTTCAAAAGTGGAAGGATAATTTTGTGGTTAAGGCTGTGGACTGGCAAGACCTACATTTTCTGAATGACTGCAAATTAGCGGAATGTACAGTTCATCACGCCTGAGAGATCAGTCCCTGAACAATACTGTGGCAGATTCCCAGCAGATGTAAATCAAGACAACTCTGACCCTAAGTGCCTAACTTTCTCCAGCTTTAATATGGGAAGAGTAATGTCTGTCTGTCTCATTGTTTCGAAGGTTAATCACTGCAGGTGTCTTTGAAAACTCCTAGCCCTTTAAAATTTCTCCTAACCCACAGGAAAGGAGTGTAATTTATGGGAATTTAGGCTATGTCTAACCTTATGGTAATGTGTAGAGTACGTATTCTGCATGCACTCCGGCACAGGTGTGTGTATGTGTGTGTGTGTATGTGTGTGTGTGTATATGTATATATATATGTGTGTGTGTGTGTATATGTATATAAAATATAGTAGTGTAGATGGTGAAACACTACTTAGGTGACTTAAGTAAAGACATGTCAGAATCGTAGGGTATGTGTCCTACACATCTCTCTACACCCAGTCAGTACCTGCCACATCTATGCTGCTATTCCCTATTTGTGACTGAAATAAGTAACATTTTTTTTATTTTTGCATAAAGGCAAAGTCATTAAATATAGTTGTAACCCTTCCCTCCCACCCTCCAAAAAAATCCATTCAGGAAAATTGAAATTACTTTTCATTTTACACTGGCAGGGTGGGTGTGTTTGGTTTGGTTTTGATTTTTTTAAAGAGATATTGGCATCAACTGCTGCCAAACTGATTCACTGAATAACCCCCCCTCCCCCAAAAGCCCCCAACAAATAAATCTTGAAAGAAAACATCTTTATTCTGCTTATAGTGAATTCCACACCCCCATTACAGCAAGCCCCCCACAGGAGGTTATGGGACCAGATTTTCAAAAGAGCTTAGGGTCATATTTTCAAGTGCTCAGTACCCACATCAGGGCCGATTTTTTTAGAAAGAGTTCATTCCCCTTGAGACATCTGAATATGGGCTAGCTTTTCAAAAGAACTCAGACACTGAGATTTGGGTACTGAACCTTTCTGAGTTCTAGCCTTAAGGGTAATTTCAAAAATACACTGCGAAAGGCTCTTAAATATTGCATTGCATGTGCTGGGCTTGTATCACCCAGCATCTTCTCCTGTGTTGGATAATAAAGCTAGAAACCTCCATGTCATAGTACTGTCTTGTCATTAATATATTATGAATGTTAACATATTATTTATTTATTTGCGGTAGCATCGCCGGTGTGCTAGGCACATTCCAAAGATAGAAGATGTCAAGCTAGGAAAACACAAAATGAAAGGGGACTGTCCCTGTAGAGCTGACTGGATTTGTGGAGTAAAAGTGACAGATCACCCTGCCACACTCACACAAACATACACACACAGACACTCCAAACAGCTTGTAAAAAAAACAAACAAAACCAGGAGTGATTATACTGCTGAAGTCCTAAGAGAAGTAGGCCTCTTTCAGCCCAAAGCTTTCCTGTGGATGAGCTGTCTCATTTTTCTGGTCGGAGTTTTTTTCCTGATTCATACCTTGACCTTAATATGTTCAAATTTCCTGTTGGATTTTCACCATCTTGTTTTGTTACTTAGCAGCATGGACAGAAGTGCTTGTAGCTGAGTGCTTCTGAACATGATCTTTTAACTTTTAAGCTATAAGTTCAAGACTGCATAAATATATACCATAATGGGATAAGTGATTTCTTGTTTCTGTCAAAGTGTTTTGCACTACAGTTCTGGGTGAACATTTATTGAAGTGCTCAGGAGCACTTTCGGCAGCAAAGAGCTTGACAAAAATATCTTACGCTGGTACATTTATAAACCTGTAAAATGTTGTCTAGTTTCATTATTATCATTTGAAAAAAATCTAATGTTTTTTGTTGGTCGAGGAAAATTTTAGGATGTGGAATTCTGTCCCTGAAATGGACCATCTAAAGCACCACATTTGGTGTGTACAGTTTCATAGAAAACGAGACGCATGACACTTAAAATATTTTGTGGAACGCCTGAATATTCCATTATTATAACTTGACATTCCTGACAATGTTCATTGGATCAGTCTCTACCCTTTTGCCTCAAAGTTCCAATTTGATTCAACCTCCGACAAGAGTGATTGAACCTCAGCTTGATTAATGGTTTTAGTAGATCCTAAGTGAAGTGAATGGTGATCTCCACTCAATCAGTTATGGATTATACAGTAGTCTACATAAAATGAGCACGTTTAACACAAATCGGTACAGCTGCTAACCTTCAATTTAAAAAAACGTTCAGGCACACATTTCAGATATGCCTGAAGGGAATACTGATTTGTATCCATCACGTTTTTCCTAATGTCCAACCTAAACCTCCCCCTCTGCAACTTGAGACCATTACTCCTTGTTCTGTCATCTTCTACCACTGAGAACAGTCTAGATCCATCCTCTTTGGAACCCCCTTTCAGGTAGTTGAAAGCAGCTATCAAGTCCCCCCTCATTCTTCTCTTCTGCAGACTAAACAATCCCAGTTCCCTCAGCGTCTCCTCATAAGTCATGTGCTCCAGCCCCCTAATCATTTTTGTTGCCCTCCGCTGGACTCTCTCCAATTTATCCACATCCTTCTTGTAGTGTGGGGCCCAAAACTGGACACAGTACTCCAAATGAGGCCTCACCAGTGCTGAGTAGAGGGGAATGATCACATCCCTCGATCTGCTGGAAATGCCCCTACTTATACAACCCAAAATGCCATAAGCCTTCTTGGCAACAAGGGCACACTGTTGACTCGTATTCAGCTTTTCGTCCACCGTAACCCTTAGGTCCTTTTCTGCAGAACTGCTGCACAGCCATTCGGTCCCTAGTCTGTAACAGTGAATGGGATTCTTCCGTCCTAAGTGCAGGACTCTGCACTTGTCCTTGTTGAACCTCATCATATTTCTTTTGGCCCAATCCTCTAATTTGTCTAGGTCCCTCTGTATCCTATCCCTACCCTCCAGCGTATCAACCACTCCTCCCAGTTTAGTGTCATCTGCAAACTTGCTAAGGGTGCAGTCCACACCATCCTCCAGATCGTTAATGAAGATATTGAACAAAACCGGCCCCAGCACCGACCCTTGGGGCACTCCACTTGATACCGGCTGCCAACTAGACATGGAACCATTGATCACTACCTGTTGAGCCCGACCATCTAGCCAGTTTTCTATCCACCTTACCGTCCATTCATCCAGCCCATACTTCTTTAACTTGCTGGCAAGAATACTATGGGAGACTGTATCAAAAGCTTTGCTAAAGTCCAGAAATAGCACACCCACTGCTTTCCCCTCATCCACAGAGCCGGTTATCTCATCATAGAAGGCAATTAGGTTAGTCAGGCATGACTTGCCCTTGGTGAATCCATGCTGACTGTTCCTGATCACTTTCCCCTCCTTTAAGGGGTTCAGGATTGATTCCTTGAGGACCTGTTCCATGAGTTTTCCAGGAACTGAGGTGAGACTGACTGGCCTGTAGTTCCCTGGATCTTCCTTCTTCCCTTTTTTAAAGATGGGCACTACATTAGCTTTTTTCCAGTCGTCCGGGACCTCCCCCGATCGCCATGATTTTCAAAGATAATGGCCAATGGCTCTGCAATCTCATCGGCCAACTCCTTTAGCACCCTCGGATGCAGCGCATCCGGCCCCATGGACTTGTGCTCGTCCAGCTTTCCTAAATAGTCCCAAACTACTTCTTTCTCCACAGAGAGCTGGTCATCTCCTCCCCATACTGTGCTGCAGAGTGCAGCTGTCTGGGAGCTGACCTTGTCTGTGAAGACAGAGGCAAAAAAAGCATTGAGTACACTAGCTTTCTCCACATCCTCCGTCACTAGGTTCCCTCCCTCATTCAGCAAGGGGCCCACACTTTCCTTGACTTTCTTCCTGTTGCTAACATACCTAAAGAAACCCTTCTTGTTACTCCTAACATCTCTGGCTAGCTGCAACTCCCAGTGTGATTTGGCCTTCCTAATTTCACACCTGCATGCCTGAGCAATACTTTTATACTCCTCCCTGGTTATTTGTCCAATCTTCCACTTCTTGTAAGCTGTTTTTTTGTGTTTAAGACGAGCAAGGATTTCACTGCTTTAATGTTGTCAAATTAGTCTACACAGTGCTCAAAACAATCCCGAAGTGAAGTGAGAGTTTGACTGCATTAAAAAAAATAAAAAGCACAGTGTGATCAGTCAGAAACCAATTTTTAAATATGCAGCATTTTAGAATGCTCCAAATATCTTTAGTTGAATGTAGCTGGGAAAGACCAATATAGTTAGGATTTACTTTCTGGTTCCCTTTTAAGTCTATTATAAGCATATTAGTTAAGCCTGGCAAGGGGTTTGTGAACAACGTTTTATTTCAGTTTATCTAATTAAACCATAGCTGTAGGCCAATTAGACTTAAGCAAGAGTGTTTTAACCACCTTTTATTTATAAGAAGAAATCATAAAATGAGGTCTCTTTTTCTCAGATAAAGGAGAGAGCTGCTGTTTATGCATAGATATTAAAACTCAGTGAGAAAATTAGCAGACTAGTCGGACAACTCTAGCTAGAACAGAGAATAAGGCATCAGCAGACTGCAGCATGCCTACTCTCGCTAAACTTTAGCTAGGCTGTAGAAGGGAAGGTCACATGCAGCTTCCTGTTATCTTAACCTTCAACAGTAAGGTTCTCCCCTTGCCAATATTATCATTTTTACACTGATGGTTTCGTTGAAAGGATGAGAAGAATGAGTGGAGCAATTTTTAATGAACTCTTTTTTTTCTTTTTTTTTTTTTGTTTAAGTGGGAGAGGAAATAGTCTTGATAAAGTGGTGGGAAGTAACAGAAAATTATTTCTAAATTATATGCGACAAGATACATTTCTCTAAAGGAGCCATCTGGGAAAAAATACATTATGCAACTATTTATGAGGTCTAACATTCTAAAATATCCAGAAAAAAGAGTGCACAGTCCCAGAAATGCAGTATATTTTGTGCTGACAATATATCTCTAGCCTGCTTCTTGCTTGCTTATATATACACACCTGCCCCTGGAAATTTCCACTGCTTGCATCCGAAGAAGTGGGTATTCACCCACGAAAGCTCATGCTGCAAAACATCTGTTAGTCTATAAGGTGCCACAAGATTCTTTGCTGAATATACACTTTATGGTTTTCATGTTCCTATTTACTATCAGTGTACCTGCAATAATGGATGCATCTCCCATAGTTGGGTTGTTTGATAGGGTTTTTTTTAAGAATCATACTACAAACTCTATAAAGTATAGATAGACAAACAAGCTTGTACACAAGAAGAACCTTTCAGAGCCTTCAACCATCCCTCTAACCAAGAGTGAATCTTGGTTCAGGTTTTGAAAAGCCCTCTCCCCATAACCACAAAGTCCACCTGTTCCTTTTTACTTTAGTTCACTTCCTTGCTCTAACTGCTAACCCTATCTGACCCCATATCTATCCCCTCCTCCCTATCATCCAGCTGAGTCCAAACCAATCCCTCCCTTTTCCCATAGACAGAAGATACTAATGGATCTGTTCTCTGACTTGTTTTTCATCTGACCAAACCCTCTCTCTTTTTCACGGCTCTTTTCACTGCTGCTCATTTTCCTTCCCTGCAGTTCCCCCCCATACAATGTGCCTAAAACTTCTATGAATCTCTCTGTTCCAACATTAATGTTTGCTTCAAAGTTATGGGAGTTCTACCCACCCCAAGTATGCACAGCATGCTTTGAACTCTAGAGAATGCAATACTGAGCTCATGAATTTTAGTAAAAGCATTTTTTCATGGCTTGTAGTAGCTACCTATTAGCCAACTTGACAAGGAAGTTTTCTGGACTTTCTTTCATCTGGTTTAATGAAAACAAAAACAACCACTCCCAAACCCGAAAGATCCTAATGTCACTGACCCTTATTTTTCTCATAACAGTTTCAGAGCTAATGGTTAATTTTCTTTGTTTCATCCCATATATTTATTATTGTATTTTAGAAGCAGTCAAGTTGGATATCTTCTCATGTTTGCAATTTAAGAGATTAAGCACAGCAATGCAAGGAAAAACTCTTTGTTCACAGTTTCTGTGGATTTGCTGACTTTGGATTCAAATGAACTCAAAGCAAACTTGTCAAAACTGTCTCAATTCACTGGTTTTGTTGTGAAATTAAATTAGCTCATGTATGTTTGCAAAGTTTGTCATGAGACTGGGCTAGGAATCAAATTTGTAAAGAAACTCGTGTGATTTGGGGTTGTCTGAGTTTAGTCAAGTTGGAGCAAAAAGTCCATTTTTCTAAAAATAAGCTTGGGTTCTTTAATGACTTTGGTGGTCAAATCCCTGATTATTTTTGCAGCAGCAGCTTCTGTTTTGGTGAGGGTTTCCTGAATATGGTTAAAGTCCACAAATGTATAGTTCATTAGTTGTTACAAGGGAACACTTTACTAATTTAGGGCTGTGTGTATATAGTTTCAAAAAGAGTCAATCTTTGAGACTGCTACTTGAGTGACTTAGCATGGGAGTGAATTGAAGTATCTATTTTGGCCATTATCTAGAAACACTGAATTTGAAAAGTATATGTCTATTGATAGTGCATACATTTTTGATATTTACAAAGCAAAGTGTTACATGTAATTAAACTATATTGCGAAGTGCTGTTGAACTGCATACAGTACCTTTAGAATTAGAGTTTCAAATATTTTTCAAATTGCTTTTGAATTTATTGGTTCATGAGGCTGAGATTCATCTTTGTTCACTCCGTGTTAATTTTTAACATTCTTACAAATATATTTGTCTTGCTGCCAGAGTCTTTAATTCACAATAATTTTCAGCATGGCATTTTTTCTCAGTCATCTGTTTATGTCAGCACACTAGCAATTGGTAAATATATACTTTAAACTGAATGGGTAGCTAATCATTTTCCATTATTATTATTTTTTGAATGGTTGGGAGTGGGGGAAAGCTTTTAAATCTGCAGTTTTTGCTACCAGACTGAATTCAAGAATTTGTCCTTACAACACCTTTGTGAGACTAGCACCCTAACCACTAAGCTATCTATCCGCTCAGGGTAGGAAACCTGTCTCTGAGGATTTTAGTGCTGTTTGTGAGGGATTCAGGGCCAGCTCCAGGCACCAGCGGAGGAAGCATGTGCTTGGGGCAGCACATTCTAAGGGGCGGCATTCTGTCCATCCAAGCCACACAGTCCGAGTGGCTTCCTTTTTTTTTTTTTTTTTTTGGTTGGGGCAGCAAAAATAGTAGAGCCAGCCCTGGAGGGATTAATGTTAAATTCTTGTAATGTGTCTGGCTGAAATTCCTCTCTGGTTGTGTAATAGAAGCTTGGAATTAAACTCTTGTCAAATTGGTGCTTTCCCAGAAAAGTTGCACAATTCATAGATTTTGGGTGGGCTATAAAAATATCTTTTTGAAATCTGCTTTTTTAATGGCAGGAATCTCCAAGCACCGGGATATTAAGATTGGTTGCCTTTTGGATCTACCTCACTCCCCACGTTTTTCCCAATATAGAGTCTTATCGCAAGTAGCTTATCTCAGCACATGCATTAAGTGCCACATGGCCATGGATGCGGAGACCAGAAGTTGTTCTTGAATTCAGTCCAGTAGCAAAACCTGCAGATTTAAAAGCTTTCTCACCCCTTCTCTCCCCGCAACCACTCAAAAAAAAAAGTTGATCACAAATCATTGTTCTCTATAATTTTCTAATTTCCCATAAATAATGTCTGTAGAAAGAGGCAGAAAAGAAAAATGACCCCTTTAGATAGAGGAGTAAATCTGAAATGTTCCATACAAATGTGGCCTGTTCTTCAGTGCAGCAGTTCTTTCCTATGTGAGTGTGTTACAGCCTCTGCAGAAAACTCCAGCACAATTTTATACAACTTCTCTTAAAATGAAGAGCATATTCCTGATAATTCACGGTTTAAACAATCCCTGACCAGTAACTCATTAACAAGTGTTTAACAGGGGGAACTTGTCAGGGCCGCCCAAAGGATTCAGGGGGCCTGGGGCAAAGCAATTTTGGGGGCCCCTTCCATGAGAAAAAGTTGCAATACTATAGAATACTATATTCTCATGGGGACCCCTGCAGGGCTCGGGGCCTGGGGCAAATTGCCCCACTTGCCCCCCCCCCCATCCCCCCGGGCAGCCCTGGAACTTGTCCTCTCCTCATGCCTCTGAGGACAAAAGGGAAGTTTTTAAAATGTGAATGCTGGATACAGTGATTTCACACATAGAATCTTGTTTCATCCTAAAACCTGGCTCCCTCACTCTGGTTATATGGGCCCATATTCAAAAGGACATTTATTTCTCTGTGAAGGTAGCATGAAAAAGTCTAATTCAGTATTTGTGCTTCATAAAGATGGTACCCAAAGCAAAGAGTGTGGGGTATTTTTTGTGGGAGTGGAAAAGATACAAGTCTTCTTTTGACTTTCTATATCCTGTGCAAACTCTGCAAAACACAGCACAGTGTGCACAAGAGTTTCATATACTGTATATGAAGGCAAATTATTTTGTTCTATTTAGTAAATAAATTAATCATATCATGCAAAGTTGCCCTGACCTCTGAATTAATATGGCAAATTTTTGCTTGATCTTCCAATACATATTTATGAATGGATTTAGAAGATGGAAACGGGATGGAGAAATTCTCATCTCTCATTAATGTGTATATTCCTCATGGTATGCTATAACTCACTAATACTATGTTGGAAAACAGCCTCAAATTTTCTGTTTTACAGTTATTTGGTATCAGCTTAGAGCTATTTAAAGTGATTCTACTTGATTTTTTCAATGAAAATTGTAGTTTCATCAAAATTAAAGTGTTTATAAAACATTTGTTTGATTTAGGCAAACATTTTTATTTATTTTTTCACACTAGAGAATTCAAAATGAAACAGAATGACTGTTTAGGCTTCAAAATGACACATTTGTTTAATTTTGGCTTTCAAAAAAACAAAATGAAATGAAAATTCAAAGGGAACCAAACATATCAATAAGAAAATAAATACACGTGTTTTTCCTTTTAAATATTTTCATCAAAAATCAAAATATTCTGCAAAAAAAAAAAATAGAAATTCTTCACAGAGATAAAATGGGATATTTTTATCCAGCTCTAGTATCAACAATATTAAGCGTTTTGGATGTCAGCTGGAAAATGAAGAGATGTAGCATCCTTACAACAAGAAGGTTAGAATTTTTTTTTTTGTTAGAGTATAATCCATGAGAAGTCTTCCTAAAACGAAAATCAAGTGGCTTTAGCAGTAGTAGAGAGAAGAGAGTGAATGGCTCATACAATAAGAAATAGAACGATTCATCTTTAATCTTCAGCTGTGATCTCCCTTAGCTAAAAAATTAAGTGGGTTAGTGGAAAATGAACACTATTACTAACTATAGTGTCAGGTGCCCATATGTGAAATGATTTTTGTGGTTTTGCAGAGGACAGAAGTCTGCATTGCAAAAATTCATGACCACAATTGGTGTTGATCTCCTTTTCTTTCAGTAATGTAAGCAGAAATGCAAGAACTGAATTCACATGGAGACTGAACTACCCTTTCAGATTGTCTCTATATTATGAGGAAGTCACTGTTGCTGTGTATATTGTGTATAGAAGACTTCATCTGGCACCTTTTAGAAACACTAAAATTCACACTTGGTGGGGGGGATCTTGACTTGAGCATCTGTATATAAAACATCTCATTTTGAACCTTAATATGTTGTCGATGATATATTTAGTCAGTGGCATGTCACTAATTTTTTTCCAAAGAAATTCCTGCAATATGCTAATATGGTTTCTACTTAGAAAAACAATTTCCAACAGGAGACTTGATGGTTATTAGTGGCGCAGACTCAAGTATTTTTTCATTCTTCCTTTTCATTTTCATAAGCACTATTTCATTTACCCAGAGTTCTCCATTTAAGAGCTTTCACATTCTGACTGATTAGTCATCTTATCAAATCTTACTGGTTTGTGGCTCCCATGCTACCAATTGAGAATTATTAACGGGATTTAGGAATTTAGCTGGCTCGGCACAATTTGAATTGTGACCTGTTTAGCAAGTGATGTCTAATTTCCCATGATTCCTAGTAAAATAGAATGGCTACAGAATGGCGGTGTGACTGACTTTTGTGACTGTAGAAAATAGAGTATTCCAAGGAGAAAATCTTCAATAGAGCATCCATATGCTTCGGGTCAAATCCTGCTTGCCATATGCAATCAGACCTCCCATTGAAATCTGTGGACGTTTTGCTTGAGTAAGGACAGCAATTGAACCTTTATTTCCAAGAGATCACATATAAAATTCTTAATACTCCTAAATACATACTATAGTATAACATTTGGGGAAGGGCTATCATGGTTAAAAGAATAAAGTTCTCCTTCAGTGGAGACCAAAATCTTCCACTCGGTTGCCTTTTGCCCCCTTTTCCTAAATCACTGTTTTCTCTCTCCTTCTTCCTAAAGCACGCACAGTCACTGTCACTGGTGCTGGTAGATCTGGTTTAGAGCAGAAACTATAGTAGTTCAGTGTTTGTAGTTAAGTCTGCATTGTATCTTTGCTGCACCACATTATCTTCAAATGCATCATTGAATACAATTCTGAACCTCTCTTTGGCTATATATCTTCTTTATGTGGGGCAGCAGACTGTTGAATGTGCTGCATCTGCATTCATAATAAAAAAAAAGGAATAGTTCAGCTAGTGGGAATAGAAGGATGTTCAATCAGGGCAACGTTAACTGCATTGGATCATACTTGTCCACTTGGGTAAATTGCTGTCCACCTTTCCTGTGCATACCCACTGATCCTACCACTCGCAGCAATATTTTCAATACTTCTTAAGTTCATGATATTAATCATCTAGCACTGGGGGAACATGGTTTAAAATGTTACAGGCTAGGTGCTGTATTGGCTAGTGCTCTCTCACTGAAATAGTGGGTGTCAGTTCCTGAAACCAAAAGCAACACAAATGCTCTCTTTGCCAGCTGGGGTTGGGTTCTATGGGGCTGGAAGCAGTGGAGACGTCCTCAGGGTGGGGGGACGTGAGATCACCTCCAGGAGCAACTACAGAAGTGATCCATGTGCTCCCTCTGCTTCCCCCTTCTCCTCCCTCTTGCCTTCAGCATGGTGGGCTGCTTGGCATGCGTCGGGCCACACTGCTTTTGACTGTTATTGAGCAGAACCCATCATCAGCATAGACGCATGTCCCCTGGAATGGTGGTTGAAACATGAAGGGACATATGACTCTTTAGCACATCTGGCACATACATATATTTTGACGCCAGCTACAACAGTGTTATGAGAATGTCTGTTCTCACTTTCCGGTGACCTTGTAAACAAGAAGCAGTCAGTGTTATATTCTGCAAATGCAAACAAACTGGTTTGTGTGAGTGATTGGCTGAACAAGAAGTAGGACTGGCTCTAAAATTTTAAATTGCTTTATTTCTGAATGCAGGTTTTTTTGTACATAATGCTACTTTTGGAAGTTCAACTTTCATGATAAAGAGATTGCACTACAGTACTTGTATTAGGTGAATTTAAAAATACATTTTTTATTTTTTTTAAACAGTGCAAATACTTGTAATCAAAAAATAAATAAAAAGTGAGTACTGTACACTTTGTATTCTGTGTTGTAATTGAAATCAATATATTTGAAAATGTAGAAAAGATCCACAAATATTTAAATAAATGGTATTCTATGGTTGTTTAATAGTGTGATTAATCACACAATTAAAACAATTTTTTTAAATCACTTGAGAGCCCTATTTTACATTTGAAGCTATGTCTCTGAGATATTTTGAATTAAGGGCATATTGAGCTATGGAAGGCCTCTACAATTCTGTACTGTGTTGGTCTCAGCTTTTCATTGCTACTAACTGAAATGGTTTTGTTGCCTCAGGAAACAAACAGAAAGGACTTCCTCCCGTCAGTTCTCATTTTATTTGAAACATTTTTATTTCTAAGCAGAACACATGCCTCTGTATGAATGAGCTGTTAATCTCTGCACCATTCTGAAGATTGTACCTAGAGCTTATTACACAAAAAAATTGTTGCACAATTCACAAATCAAAGTTGTTTTAATTCATTTCCAAGAAGAAATGAACACTTTGGATCAAACTCTGCTCATGATTCCATCGGAGTAAATCTGCAGTGACTCCAGCAAAGCTGATGGAATTACTATATTTTTACTTTAGGAGAACTGAGGGGAGAATGTATCCCTTACACTAGTAATGCTCCGGAAAATCTTTAGAAACCAGATATGATGTCAGAATTTTCAGAAACTGAATTTGAAAAATTGATGCAGCTACCACAGTATTTTGTGTTCTCTGCCTTTTGAGATGGTTCAAATTCTCCAGGCTTTGAAAGAAAATTAAAACTAATCAGCAAGATCTTTACATTTTAAAAAGAAAACTGACCTTTTGTAATATCATACTTAAGTTATAATGCCACACAAATTGTTTGTTTATTTATTACAGTACTAGAAAATAATGCTTTTGTAATAAAAATAATTACAAAAGTTATTTTACTTTCCTCAGGGGAGTTTTATCACACTTTTGTGTGAAGCCTAATGGGTAGAAATGTTTGGCAGATCTTTTTCTTCACCGTATCTCATACCTTGGAAAGGACTCTGAAGTACCAGTTGCATGGGTTATGTGATAGCCAATTGGTCTCTGATTGTGATGTGTATTGTTAAAAATTAGTACGGCAATGACATGCATGCAGAATTGCTTGACTCTTACCACACCAATAGGACTGTCCTGCTTTTATGAGGCCCTGGTGCTACTGCTTATTTTTTTATTGCTTTGTTTAGGACTCGGAGCAGCTGTTTTGTATAATAAGGCAGAGGGAAGTTGCAAGTCCCTCTGTGCTATAGTAGCTTTAAAAAAAAAAAAGGCTTACTGAAGTCTTAAATTGTCGTCCCCGAGAAACAGGAAGTATTTCAATGAGAAGGAGAATGTTGATATTTGTCAGACATTGTGTTTATATTTTTAATGTCTCATTTTTGTTCCTCAATTCATAAGAGATTCTAGAGCATGCAATGCCATTGCAAGTGGTATGTGTGAGGCAGTATATACTACTCTCACGAGGTAGTGTGTGTGTATGTGTGTGTATATATATATATATAACACATTACTTATTACGGTTCATACAAAGAAAGAGCCCCAACCTCCTCCTCTCCTGATTTTTTGGATATCTACATAGAACACAAATATTGCAAAAAACAAACCCCAAAAAGCAGAAGCCCTAACTAGCTGACTTTGAATGTCCATCTATCAAAGTATCATCCAAGTTCTACTTTGTCTTCTAAAATGTATTATATGAGAACAGATATAAAGATAAAGGAAGATCGTGCAACCCAACTGATGGCTAATTAGGTCCAATTGCTTATATGATCTTAATTGTGTGCACAAATTAGGTGCACAGCTGCACAGACATTTTGAGCTTCCATCTGGCCTAGTAATTGGGCACCGCATTTTATGTATTTGGATTTGTAAAATGATAAAAAGGAGGTGCGCACACAAAGATTCTGGGAGCCCTGTAATTGCTTAAGCACACACACAAATAATGCTATACTCAGAAGCCCTACTTTAAACAAAATCCAACCACAGTCAAATCAGAGAAATCACAGTAGAAGCCAGTACCTCATTTCATCTCTATCTACTACCCTGTTGTTATACGGTTTCCCCCAAAGAACTCAGATGGCCTTACAGAATGCCAATTATCTTTAAAATGCTCTGAGTGATCAGCACCTTATAGGTTATATCAGATAGAGAGAGATTTCAAATGTTTTTTCTGTAATTGAAAATACTTTATGACCTACAGGAATGTATACTAATGTCTGCATTGCCTTAATACAGTAAGGAGAAATACTACTTTGAATATGAAAGCCAGTGCTGCCTTTGAATGTGATGTGGTATAGAGATGGTGTAGAGTAGTTATTTTTGGTTTGCTGTCAAAAAAGGACTTAGCAAGTGGGGTCTTGCAGGGGTCTGTCTTGGATCAGGTGCTATTCAATATGCTCATTAATGATGTGGAAGCCAGTAAATAATTAACAAGGTTTTGAAGAGATCTTAATGAATGTTAGTTAGCATGAGTTAGGTTAACTGTGACCCTGGTGACGTGAGGAAGCAAGATAATGTAAGACAGAGTGAATTGTGTGAAAGTTATTACGACCTTGCAATATGCAGTCTTGCAGTCTTGTTTTTCTAGTGAGATAGCAGAAAAGCTTATGCATAAACAAAATGTATTTGTTGCTTTTTACTGTCTGTATTATTGCTAGAAATTGTCTGAAACAACGGTATAAAGGCTTGATGTAATTGTTTACCAGTTGAGAGACCTGTCCAGGACCCTGTGTCCTATGGCACTCTCTCCCTCCATTGTAATTACTGGAGAAATAATAAAGAATTTGATTTTGCTGAACCCAAACAAAAAGTGAGAACTGAGTTTTTCTTCGACAATTTGGGGGCTCGTCCGGGATGGCAACGCCCACGGACCCACAGACAACTACTACGGATATTCCCCTTCGAACCCCATGGCGCCACATGAGAGGTATGAGACCTTTTGAAATCTCTATTGGGGTATCGGAGGAGGACTTTCCGTGAGGACGTCTGTCTCTGTTGGGCTCACGCCATCTGAACTTATTGACTGTGCAGCAGGATCAGATGCAAAGTGGTATTGGGGAGAGGCCCCAATAAGGTTAGTTTATAGCAGTACTGGGAACTGCTGAGTTGGCCAAGGAAATGCATAAGGTAATGCATAAGGTAATGCATTAGAATGCACCGGTGCTGAGGGGTTTTTTACCGCCTCAAGAGGGGTTGTCATACCGCCTCATGGTATTGGTCCGGACCAGGTAAAGATGCATCATGGTTTAAAAAAAAAAAAAAAAAAAAAAAAAAAAGATAAAAAGGGTTAAAAGAAAAAGAAAAAGGAAGAAAAAGAGGCCTTGGTGTGTGTGTGTGTGTGTACACCAGTGTGAGTGGCTGTTACCGGGCTAGCCCGGTAACTAGTGGATCTTTAGGAGATCCGACCCACGGTGGGCTGACTCAGCCTGGCATAGTCTGGCGAGGAAGCTGCCTGGGTCTAGGGGTGTGTGAACCCATTTTCCCTCCCCTTTCCCTTCCGTGTGGGCTACTGACAGTCTGATCATCTCCTTGGTTTTTGAGCCGCTAGCACGGACAGGACACCCTCTCTGTGTGTGTAAGTGGAAAATGGGTAAGGGACTGTCTAAATATTCCACCTTACCCCCTAAGGGTGCCCCAGCATATTACATGTACATACAGTATGGTCCTAAAACCTGCAGGTATTTAAATGATTGGAATCTGTACACGCGTGAAAATTCATTTAAACAATGCCCATTAGAAGGTACCTTCAATCTAGATAAGATCATATATCTCAGTGGAGCTTTAATCACAGAGAAAAACCTCTGACACAGTGTGAGCAATTTGTCTAGGAACGGGTTAATTTGAAATTCGGCTTAGCCCTGAGATAAAGGAGAAGTTGTTTTGTCTTCAAGGTCATGAATTAGTGCGGACTATGCTAAGTGCAAAGAAAAACTGCTTTCAGCCCCAGCTGCTTGTGGAAAATAGAGGCAAACCAACAGCAGGAGTTACAGAATTGGAATTATATTTGCAAAGCTTAACTTCCCAGTGAGACATGTGTGAGTATTAAAGTGGTTTAAGGCTTGGGGCATTCATATTTTTCCCGAGTGATGTGGGAGCATTCCCAACACTCTCCATTGTTGTTTTATTATTTTTAATGAAGTTTTAAAATTTGATTATATGCTCTGTCGGTCTGATCACCTGACATGAGGGATAAATTAGTAACAGGAATTTGTCACAGTTTGGTGAGCAATTAAGATTGGGGGGCACTGCAGAATTTACACCATCTATCTGTTTTACCCTTGTTAGTTTATGTTTGCTTTGTTTGGTACTGTTGGTGTTATGTGTTAAGAATAGCATGATTATAGGTGAGCTCTAATAGAATAAGGAAACACTATTTGGTTTTGGTGCACTATTTAGCTTTGGCTCTGTTTTGTTTAACCGGTTACTGATGTTTTTCTGCTCTGTTCATTTGGGCGTTAGGTGTGTGAGCGGAACTGAACTTCTCGTTCGTAATTCCTCAGGGTGGAAGCCATGTGTGCGATGAAGCTCTGAGGTTGTCCTGAGATTTTTACAGTCCCGCCCCCCCCCGTAGCGGACAATATAATAGAAGTAGAAAAATTTGGCTTAGACTGTAATTTTCTTTGCTTTTTGTGTAAATTTCTTTTCTGTTTAAGTGACGGCAGACAAATGGGTGGGTCTCTGGGTAGAACCCCAAAGGGGTTTGGATTATGTGTTAAGTGAATGGCCATGTATTTTTGCCCAGGTGGCAAGCCTTACTAGGGAGGACTCAGGTAGTCTTGTGAGTAGAAATGTTTTGGGGACAAGACCAGAAGGGTGGGGGCTAGTTGAGTAGCCCACCCTCCTAGCTAAGAACTGGTTGTGGAACAAGCTCGTGTCCATGGACGGGACGATTCAGTGAGGAAAAAAGGATCGGGCCCAGGCGGACAGGCAACAGACAAAGAGATTTGGAAAACAGGTTGGAAACTTTTGAGGGTGTAGTGGAAAGAAGGAGTAAGTGAATATAAGCATGAGGATTTCAAATACTCAAGAGGATATTTGGAATGGTGATTTGAGTTGATAAAAGTGGCTGTTGGAAGGGAAAAGCAAGTGATTTTTAAGAGAACAGTTTTTGGTGTCTATGAAATGTTTGTAAATAAATTCAGGCAAAGAACTTATTAGATTGCAATCATTTGGCTATGAACAATTTTGTTAAATCAGTTGAAGAATGTATACAGTGCTATGTAATGAGAATTTTATTAGGCTCTACAGGCACTATAAGTGGTGATGTTTTCTTTCAGTGTTAAAAAGCAGGAGTTAAAAGAAATAAAAAGCAAGCCAGAAATTTGTTACTGCAAATTAACTAACTGATAAGGTAAAGGCTGCTGAAACCAAGGCTGTCTAAGAAACACATACGAGAAAATATGGGGTAATTCCTCTGTTTTGCCTAGAATCAACAAGAGTATTTGTATATTTTAAGTATTTAATTGCCCAGACGGGGTGGACCTCTGTTTTTGTCTTTCAGATAATCAAAGAAAACTAATGCCAGCTGCACAGCATTCAACGTACCTTGATTTACTGGCACAGTAAAAAATTATGTTGTGTGTTCTATGTTCTGTCTTGTTGTGTTTTTTTTTTGTGTGGCCAGAATTGTTGTGTTTAATATTTTCATGAGATGGTCTGATTTGATATCAAGCGGAAATGTTGGATTGAGATGCTGATACTTGTTTTGTTCAATTTAGAATACAAAGTGTTTGGTTACATCAGAAAATGTGATATACTAAAGTCTAATACATTTTCTTCAGTAAGAGAAAGAAACTACATTGGCCAAATCTTTTAATTGAGAATTGTTGTTAAAATTTGCATACTGACAGTCTTTGGAAGCGAGGACATGAAAAGTTAACCCACTCCCCATATTGTACAAGGGATCCTTCTGGCTACCTCAGACTTTTAGCCAGAGGGCTGGGGATGGTGGAAAGCTATTGGACTAGAAGTTATATTAAGTGAACTTCTCAAAGTGGGTGTGCTTGTCCTGGCTTGTTCTTCCAAAGTTCTGTAATAAGGTTATTTTAGTGAAAGGGTATATGTGGCACACATTGAATGATAATACTTCTGTACTGTATAACAGTACTGTTTATGTGTTCATGGTATGAAGAAGGTGTATAATTGAAGAGTAAAAGTTTCCTTTGTAGGTTAAATGAAGAAAAAAAAAAAGCCAAGTAGAGAATGGCTAACATGCGCTGGCCCCAGTCAAGGACACCGCTTGGCTGCCTACCAAGAGAAGGGGGGGGGCGGGGGGAAATGGTTGCTACAGTTACACGAGATTGGTGTGCAGCGGCCAGCCCACTCTCCTCCTTGGGACCTTTTGTAAATATTCAGACTGAGTCCAGAGGCACCTTAAAGACTAACAGTTTTATTTGGGGATAAGCTTTCATTGGTAAAAAAAACCCACTTCAGATCCATGCATCTGAATAGCACCTGATCCATGCATCTGAATAAGTGGGTTTTTTACCATGAAAGCTTATACCCAAATAAACCTGTTGGTCTTTAAGGTGCCACCAGACTCCTCGTTGATTTGTGGATACAGACTAACACAGCTCCCCTCTGGTACTTGGTACCAAGGTTGGAGTGGTTGCAATCACTTTGAAGAACAGGATTAGAGTTCAAAATGACCTTGACAAATTGGCGAATTTGAAATCAACAAAATTAAATTCAATAAAGATAAGTACAAAGAACTATACTTAGGAAGGAAAAATCAAATGCACATTTAAAAATGAGGTATACCTGACTAGGCAGTGATACTGCAGAAGATGATCTGGAGGACATAGTGGATTACAAATTGAATGAGTCAATAATGTGATGCAGTTGCAAAAAAAGGTGTATTGAATTTAAGACAAGACAGGAGGTACTCAGTCAGTTCTGCTCAGCTTTGGTGGGGCCTCAACTGGAGTCCTTTGTCCAGTTTTGAGAACCACATTGTAAAAAGATATGGACAAATTAGAGAGTCTAAAGGAGAGCAACAAAAATAAGAAGTTTAGAAAACATGACCTGTAAAGAATATTGACAAATGGGCATATTTAATCTTGAGAAGAGAAGGCTGGGAGGTGACATAACAGTCTCCAAATGTGTTAAAAAGTTGTTGTTGTTCTTCGAGTGATTGCTCCTATGTGTAAGGGGACTGTTGCCCCCTTACTAACATTCAGTGGGGGTGTTTTGGCTGCTAGCTCCCAGCACTAAAAGGGGAGGGATCGATGGCAAATCAGGACCCTGAGACTGACAGTCCCCAGGAACAATGGCAAGAGGCCAATGCTCCAGGTCAGCCTGATTGACAGGGCAGGCCGGCTAATCAGGGAGACAGAAGGCCAGTGTGGGTCCCGTCCTCCGTGTGTGAGCAGGAATGTGCCGGAGTCAGACAGAGTGGGGCCGAGCTAAGGAGGAAGCAGGGGCCCAAGCTGAGCTGGAGAACAGAGCCAGGCCAGATCCAGAGGGGCCAGAGCTGCAGCCAGAGAGCCAGAGGCACAGCCCAGAGAGAGCAGATCCTGTGCTAGGAGCAGAGCTGCAGCCAGAGAGCCAGAGGCACAGCGCAGAGAGAGAGCAGATCCTGTGCTGGGAGCGGAGCTAGAGCCAGAGGCACATCCCAGGGAGAGCAGTTCCTGTGCTGGGAGCAGAGCTGCAGCCAGAGAGCCAGAGTGTGGTGAGCAACTGGGGCCAGCCAAGGGGGGGAACCTTGGTAAAAGGGCCCAGCGCAGAAAGACACTCCAGCCAAGGGTCCATGCAGGCCAGGCTGGGAGGGGGACCTTAACCTGCCGGGGGGCTGGCACTGGAAAGAAGGATCCCACCACCCAAAGCCCGGAGGTGTGTGGTCACCACCATTTCAAGTGTCCCACCCGCAGCATTCCTGCAGCACAGCCAGGGCCTGAGAAGGAGGCCTGGGGCCTACAAGGAACAGACTGCAAAGTGCTTTGATGTCCAGAGACATTGTTTGTAATGTTCCCTGCCACAGAGCAGGGTGATGTGTTTCCTGTAACTGCTCCCATTTATTCTTATTCTTTTCTTTAAATTGATTGTTAAGTAAACAACTTGTATTTGCTTTAAATTGTATGGAATAATCAGTGGGTCAGGAGGTGCCCAGTGCAGAGAGGGTACCCGGAGTGGGGACACCTTAGCCCCTGTCCTAGGTGGCCACAGCAGGGTTGGGGTTGAGCCCCAGGAATCCTGGGCCCAGTCTTGTTGGGGCTACGAGAACTCTGCCAAACAGGAGAGTCCTCAAGGGCAGGGAGGCCTCTGGGTAAAGGAAGTGGGAGCGAGGACTCAGATCCTTTCGCTAGCCCACTTCACCGGGTACACAGAAGCCAGGAAAGTTCCCCACAATAGCGGGACCATTCCCCCGCTTACATAATTGGCGTCACGAACAGGATCCTATCCACAGGGTCCACCCCATTGGTTTACTGGTTGAGTTCTAGTAGCACTGTCCAGGCCTGGTTGAGCACTCTACCATGGCTGGAATTGAAGAACTACGAACCCAGTTTGCTGAACTTCAGCGCAGATTATCAGACCAAGCGGAGGCATTACAACAAGCTAGAACTGAACAGAGAGAAGCCTTATCGCTGGCCAAGGCAGTAATAGACCAACAGGCAGCAGAAGCTAAGAAACCCGCTACTATTTATGTCCCACGGGAGCGGAAGGTCACAGAGTTTGGTGGCTTCCCGACAAGACCAGGAGACATTACGGTAGAAGAGTGGGTCAAGTCTGTGAAGGCAGCTCTGCGTGTGCTAAGAGTACCTGTAGAAGACCATGTAGACTTCATAGAGGAACATCTCAAGGGCCAGGCCAAGGCCACAGTAAAGTTCATGGCAGTGGCAGACAAGAAAGATGTGGAAAAGGTATTTGAACTCCTCCTAGAAGTGTATGGAGACAAGGTGCCTATTGGAACCCGACTAAAGGAGTTCTTTGAGAGAAAGCAGGAGCCTGGTGAAACTATCCGGGCATATGCATATGACCTCCAGGAGAGAATGAGTAAAGTGGAGCGGCGAGACCCTCAACGAGTTCCAGACCCAGATACAGTTCTGAAAGAGCAGCTGGTGTTGGGGCTTCGTGATGACTCCCTCAGACGTGAAATGAAAAGGAGGTTTAAGGAAGAGCCCAGTAAGAAGTTCTATGAACTCATGCAGGCTGCCATTATGTGGTCAGAAGAAGAGGAAGTTCCTGTGGCAGAGACAGCCAAGAGTAACCCCTGTACACGAAGTGGGGGCCTAGTGAATGCAGCTGCTGGGGAAAAGGCCCTGCCCCAAACACAGCTAACATTGGAAAGCTTAAGTGAAGCTGTCCAAAAACTGGCGGTCCAACAGGGGGAGATGCTGAAAGTAATGACTGAGGTGATGAAAGAGAAAAACCCCACCAATATGCCAAGACATCCAAGGGCCCCAGGACCCCGAAGAAGAGCCCCACTGAAGGATGAGCTGGGAAGATACATTTGTTACACTTGTGACAGGCCAGGACATACTAGCCGAGAATGTTCACTGAGAAGGAGAACAGAGTCCCAGGCACTCGAAACCAATGGGGCACCAGGAGCGAGTGGTCCATCTAGAGTAGAAGGCCAAGCAGTGGCAGAAGGATTCCTAGGCCTGTCCTTGGTGGAAAATCCCTCTGCATACAGTGAGAGGAACGTGGTCAGTGCCAGCATATCTAGCGACTTCTGTAAGCGAGCATTTGGAGACTGTCTAACTGCTGAAGTATATATAGCAGGGGTGAAGACCAGATGTTTGGTAGATACTGGCTCCGAAGTCACCACCATTACAGAGTCGCATTTTAAAAAATATTTGAAGGACAAGGACCTGACCATGCACAGCACACGGTTTGTACGTCTAACAGCTGTTAATGGACTGGCAATCCCAGTGGCGGGGTGCCTTGAAGCAGACATAGAGTATATGGGCCAAACGCTGCCAGGAAAATGCATCTTCATCCTGAAAGACAAAGCGTCAAAAGGGAGCCATATGGGAGAAGAAGTTCCAGGGATTCTAGGAATGAACATCATCAGTGAGCTGAAGGAGCTACTCTTACCAGGAGAAGGAACCAGGAGGATGAACTGTCACGAGCACTATACGAAGAATGCTGTGCGGAGTAGAGTATTGGCTCGAGCGGAGAGGCAGAGTCATTCCCTGGGCCCCAGGAGGCATATTGGAAATGTTAAAGTGGGCAGAAAACAGAAGACCATTATTCCTCCGTGGAAAGGGAAGATCCTTGATGAACACCGCTGTGTACCAGAAAATGAGCTGCAGATGATGAGGGAGAAGGGAGGACGAGTTACCTTTCTTCCAGAAAGATGTGATGGGAGACTGCCAGTTCCTGTTCACGTGGCACGCCAAGGGCTGATTCCTGCACATGTGGCTAACATAAGGGCGTTGCCAGAGAAACATCAAGAAATCTTTTCTAAGGATGAGGTGACCAATTATGATGACCAAGTCAAAGGTCACCATGACAGGCTGAAGATAGCCTGTGAAGTTGCTCTCAATACAACTAAAGACACTGCCCAAAGTAGGAAAAGGACTTATGATCGCAAGTCCAGTGGGGCTCTCATCAGGCCCGGTGACCGTGTACTAGTTCGTAACCATAGACACCGGGGGCGTAATAAAATACAGGACAAGTGGGAGTCAAAGCCCCACATTGTAGTTGCTCACACCAATCCCGAGCTACCAGTTTACACCATTCGGCCTGAACGAGGAGGTCCTGAGAGAGTAGTACACAGGGACCAGTTGAAACATTGCACTCTTAGTCCAGACAGGGACCATAGGAGGCGTAGATCAGTACACTCTGAGGAGGCTGAAACCAGTTGGGAAATGGTTCTAGTCCCACAAACCAAATACAGAGGGGGACAGAGTGGGGCAAACCCAAACCCTAACGAGAATGGCCAGATCCCTCAAACTGACCCAGTATTACCCGAGGATAGGGAAACAGAAAATATGGGTAACGAACCACCAGTTTTAAGGAGGTCCCAGAGGGCTAATAAAGGTGTACTTCCTGTTAGACTTAGAGATACTTATTTTATTGGTTCTATGTAGTGTGTTGATGAATATTGTTATGTATAGTATTAAGAAGTAGATGTGGAGTGTTAACTATGTTAAATGTTCTTTTCGTAATTGTTAATGGGTTTTTAATATAATATGATGTGGATATATGTTGTTGTTATGGGGCCTGGATGTACCGGTGTAACTATTGTGGCTGTGGCAGAATTTTAGCAGGGGGGAATGTAAGGGGACTGTTGCCCCCTTACTAACATTCAGTGGGGGTGTTTTGGCTGCTAGCTCCCAGCACTAAAAGGGGAGGGATCGATGGCAAATCAGGACCCTGAGACTGACAGTCCCCAGGAACAATGGCAAGAGGCCAATGCTCCAGGTCAGCCTGATTGACAGGGCAGGCCGGCTAATCAGGGAGACAGAAGGCCAGTGTGGGTCCCGTCCTCCGTGTGTGAGCAGGAATGTGCCGGAGTCAGACAGAGTGGGGCCGAGCTAAGGAGGAAGCAGGGGCCCAAGCTGAGCTGGAGAACAGAGCCAGGCCAGATCCAGAGGGGCCAGAGCTGCAGCCAGAGAGCCAGAGGCACAGCCCAGAGAGAGCAGATCCTGTGCTGGGAGCAGAGCTGCAGCCAGAGAGCCAGAGGCACAGCACAGAGAGAGCAGATCCTGTGCTGGGAGCGGAGCTGGAGCCAGAGGCACATCCCAGGGAGAGCAGATCCTGTGCTGGGAGCAGAGCTGCAGCCAGAGAGCCAGAGTGTGGTGAGCAACTGGGGCCAGCCAAGGGGGGGAACCTTGGTAAAAGGGCCCAGCGCAGAAAGACACTCCAGCCAAGGGTCCATGCAGGCCAGGCTGGGAGGGGGACCTTAACCTGCCGGGGGGCTGGCACTGGAAAGAAGGATCCCACCACCCAAAGCCCGGAGGTGTGTGGTCACCACCATTTCAAGTGTCCCACCCGCAGCATTCCTGCAGCACAGCCAGGGCCTGAGAAGGAGGCCTGGGGCCTACAAGGAACAGACTGCAAAGTGCTTTGATGTCCAGAGACATTGTTTGTAATGTTCCCTGCCACAGAGCAGGGTGATGTGTTTCCCTGTAACCGTTCCCATTTATTCTTATTCTTTTCTTTAAATTGATTGTTAAGTAAACAACTTGTATTTGCTTTAAATTGTATGGAATAATCAGTGGGTCAGGGAGGTGCCCAGTGCAGAGAGGGTACCCCGGAGTGGGGACACCTTAGCCCCTGTCCTAGGTGGCCACAGCAGGGTTGGGGGTTGAGCCCCCCAGGAATCCTGGGCCCAGTCTTGTTGGGGCTACGAGAACTCTGCCAAACAGGAGAGTCCTCAAGGGCAGGGAGGCCTCTGGGTAAAGGAAGTGGGAGCGAGGACTCAGATCCTTTCGCTAGCCCACTTCACCGGGGTACACAGAAGCCAGGAAAGTTCCCCACAATAGCGGGACCATTCCCCCGCTTACATATGCATTCCAGTTAGGTGTGCGCGCCGCGCGTGCACGGCTCTTCGGAAGATTTTTACCCTAGCAACTCCGGCGGGCCAGCTGGGCGCCCCCTGGAGTGGCGCCGCTATAGCGCAGGATATATACCCCAGCCGGCCCGTCCGCTCCTCAGTTCCTTCTTGCCGGCTCAAACTCCGCAGGGACAGAGCGCCCCGGATCGGGATCGCTCCAGTGTAACCTGGGCAGCACTGGCACACCATATTGCTACACCTGTCGGTAGCAACCCTCTTGGCACAGACCCCATGACGCGGAATCACGACGACCTTCACCACCCGGTCTTGTAATCCCGGCACCTCACAGCAGGACTCCTGCGTGGCTACACCGATCCGAGTTACATTGTTCGGCCTCGGTTCTGCGAGATTCTCCGGGGTGGTAGACAATCGTCCATTCGGTTCAAGTATCTGGCCGAGTGAAAGCGTTTCTCATGCTGCTCCGAAACGCGCAATGTTTCTCCCGCCGAGATCCCGCTCCATTCCGTCTGGTTCCTCAGGGCGTGGAGCGTTTATACACCCCCCCCCAGTGGGGCCCCGCCATAACCTGGCTCTTCAGTCTGGTTCTACCCAGTTTTATGACTGCCCTATTCGAGCCAATGTCAACATGCTCTTTGATATACCTGTCCTGCAAGGCAGTTTTCCTGTAGCCTTTCCTGCGGCCAGATGAGTCTCCGAGCTTCAGACTCTCACAATAGGCCCACGGTATACTGTGTTCCTCAAGGACAAGGGCAGTTATTACCACGTCCGACCTGCCTCCCTACGGAGGTGTCGGCCTTTTATATCTACCAGGATATCTTCCTTCCGGTCTTCTTTCCGAAGCCACTCTCTTTGCAAGGAGAGCAACAATTGCCCTCCTTTGACATCCGTAGGGCGTCTGCAATCTATATCTAGCGGACAGAGCCCTCTCGTAACGCCCCCAAAACCTTCATCGTACCGGCATACCGGACGAAGGGCATACCTGTCTCCTCCTAGAGGCTTTCATCTTCAATGATGTTGTGCATACGCACCTCCTGTGTTTTGGCCCATGTTCCATAGCGCCACCTTACTGCACATTCCACCAGGGCTCAGGCTTCTCTGCTGCCTTCCTGGCTCACATACCCTTCCAGGGGATGTGTCGAGCTACTACCTGGTCCTCTATCCAGACCATTGCCTCTTTGGTCCAACAGTCCAGAGCTGATGCAGCCTTTGGCTTGGCAGTTTGCATTCTGCGACATCTACCTCCGACCCCACCGCCTAGGTAAGGCTTGGGAATCACCTAACTGGAATGCATAGGAGCAATCACTCGAAGAAGAAAAGACGGTTACTCACCTGTAGTAACTGTTGTTCTTCGAGGTGTGTTGCTCCTATCCATTCCAGACCCACCCTCCTTCCCCACTGTCGGAGTAGCCGGCAAGAAGGAACTGAGGAGCGGACGGGCCGGCTGGGGTATATATCCTGCGCTATAGCGGCGCCACTCCAGGGGGCGCCCAGCTGGCCCGCCGGAGTTGCTAGGGTAAAAATCTTCCGAAGAGCCGTGCACGCGCGGCGCGCACACCTAACTGGAATGGATAGGAGCAACACACCTCGAAGAACAACAGTTACTACAGGTGAGTAACCGTCTTTTATAAAGAGGGAGACAATCAATTGTTCTCCATGGCCACTGAGGGTAGAATAAGAAATGTTTGGCTTAGTTTGCAGCAAGAGAGATTTAGGTTTGATATTAGAAAGTTTTTCCTAACTATAAAGATAGATAAGGCACTGGACCTGTTACCTAGGGAGACTGTTATCCCCTTCATTGTGAACTTTTAAGAATAAGTTAAACAAACAATTGTTGGGGATGGTGTAGCTATACTTAATTGTGCCTTAGTGCAAGGGAGTGGACTAGATGACCTGTTGAGATCCCTTCCAGTCCTACATTTCTTAAAACACTAAATTGGGGGAAAGGAGAGGAAGAAAAAAGTAATATAGAAGAGAGATACAACCAAAAAGACAGCTGCTTCCCTCATGATAGTATTAAACTAACTGGGGTGCTTTCATGTTTGATATCAAGATGTCTCAAACCTGACTATATGTTGATAGGTCTCTCTTTCTGAATAATACATTACTGGACAGCAAGCTTCTCATGGTTTTTTGAATGAGGGTTTTACGGTCATCTGGCTCCTGCTACAATGGAAAGCTATGGAAAACGAGCACCTGTTGAAACTGATATTTGTGAATAACATTTCAAGAGGTGAACAAAGTTATTCAGTTGGAAACTTTGTCTTTCCCTTTTCAGATCTTGATTTTTCAGAACTCACTGTGTGGAAAGACGTAAGTATAATTTACTAAAATGAGACTGTACTCAGTAAGTCAAAAGTAAATGGATACCTAACCCAGGCAGGAGAGAGAAGTCTGATGACTCCAGTATATAACGGATGAAGTCAACAACTCATTGCATTGAGAGGCAGATTAAACTCTTGCACATCTTGTTGAGTGGAGCTGACTATGTCTTTCATGAGTTCCCCAACAAAGTGAAACTAGATTGTGCAAGGCAGAGCAGAAACATTTCTCAGTCACACTTCAAAAAGAGACTGGGTCCCACATATTGCTTGTCTGAAGATGTCTCAGAACTTTATGTTTGATTTTCAGAAGGCTGCCCCATCTCAGCATGCCATTTAGGAAAGCAACAGCCTGTAAATAATCAAGTGAGATTGACAGTGACCATTGGGCTTGCATTGAAAAGGTGTTTGTAGGATTAGGGAAAGGCTTAAATTTAACCGAACAAACAAAACGGAGAGGGTGGGGGGGCGGAATACCCTTCTTCGGATTCGTAAGGAGGTGTTTTTAACTGAAAAGACCTACTTGGTGGAAGTTGTCACAGTGGATGACATTCATCCAAATAGTATTGTTGTATCATGGTCTGTTTGTTTTTCCCCTTCAGAGAGAGAGGGTTTTTTGGCTGTCCAACCTCAAGTTATTTCCCTGGTTGTTCTGTCTTAGCTTATTTCCCTAAACACATGCAACACTTTTCTTTTTTAAACTGGAGACAGTGACAAGAAGTTGGGATGAGATCATGAGAAAATGTTCCCAAGACTGTGAAATTAGTCATGTCATAGAAAATTGTGACAAAAGGCTATTCTTAATGAGGATTATGCTGAGCCAGTAGACAATATAATAACTTATCTATTGCAGGTGTTCATAAATTTCACTAATCATCTCAATTAACTAAGTAAATTGTAGAGATTTAGGAAAACTGAGATTATATTTTTATTGTGATAACACCTAGGACAGAACCTCATTGTGTTAATTAGTGTATAAACACACAGCAACAAAAAAAGTCTGAAAGAGCCTCAAACAGTTTACAAGCCAAAAGATGCAGTAGGTTTGGTAACATTAAAACATTTGAAAAGAAGCTTGAAGGTTTTCAAAAAGACACAAAGAGGAGAGACCTAAAGATTGCAGTAGATTGTCCTTGAGCAGATATGTTGGAAACTCTAGTAATTTATGAGGCAAGCCTGATAATTAACATGGAGTATGCTCACAGGCATCTTTTTGAAGTTGCTGCATGTTCATAGGAATGTGGTCTTGGTTCATAAATTTTACAAACGTTATCCACCCTGTGTTGCATGAACAGACTTAATAAAAACCTGTTTGAGAAGTCATGTTTGTCAATTTTTCTCTCATTTTAAGGTCCATAGACTTTGGATTTTGGTTCCCCAATATATTGACCTAACTAGTAGTGACTGGGAATAAGTCACTGAATTTCAGGAATTAAAATCAATAACTTGAAGAAACTTAAGTTCAAAATCTTGTGTGTCACAATCAAACTGAAACAGATCAAAGATGAACTCCTGAAAAGCAAATAGACCAGTGAGAAATGTCCTCACCACTTGGGTAAAAGCTTGTGTTTTTTCTGCTTTCACAATATGTTTAATTTTTTTATTGTTGCATATCAATAGTGTGTGCAGGTGGAGGAGGCTGCAAACCACAAATTGTTTTTATGGATGAAGTATTTGCCATTTTGTTGCCCTGTGAGGATAATTTATTTTTAAATAAACTATGGTGTTGCAATTTCACCACTGGCCAAAGTGGCAAATGTGCATACCCGTGCTCTCCCCTTCTCCCCCAGACAGTTACAAGTGTGGTTCCTCTTATAAATTTTGGCATGCCTTTATAAACTCAGTCTGTTCCTCCATTGCCCCATGTTTTGAAGCCGTTTAGCTCTGGTTTGACTACCAAGACTGTTGTTCAAAAGTGATAAGCTACTGACAAAACCATTTCATGTATCTATTTAAAAATGCCAAACTGTGATTCAAGGGCTGAACAAAATTCAAAAGAAATTCAGCAGTAGAAGGATCTATTAACACCAGCCCCACAACTAATTTCTAAATAAAATACTTGGGATTTTTGATGCTCATGTTCAAAAGGTCCATCTTGACTGTTGAGATTATTTTCATGGAAAAATATTGTGCAAAATCATGCTCAACAAATTCTCTCTCAATTTGTGATTGATTGAGAACCTGATTTATGTATTGCTTTTTTATTATTTGCTCTCTTAATTTATACATACAGAATGCTGGTGATGTCTAATGTACCTTTTCCTTGACTGAGAATGCAGATGAATATTTCCTTCCAAATTTGTTGCTAATAATACTTTCTAGAATGGTTGGGAAGGGGCACCAGGAGATCTACAGATGCTCCTCATCCCAATGGATGGGAGTGGAAAGTACCACCTCAATTATGAACTCTGTTTTGGCATTTCAGAGCCTGAATCCCCAGTGGAAATATTAAGGTAATAATTGGAGATATACCAATCTCCTAGAACTGGAAAGGACCTTGAAAGGTCATCAAGTCCAGCCCCCTGCCTTCACTAGCAGGACCAATTTTTTGCCCCAGATCCCTAAGTGGCCTCCTCAAGGATTGAACTCACAACTTTGGGTTTAGTAGGCCAATGCTCAAACCCCTGAGCTATCCCTCCCCCCAGGTTTCCCAGTTGGCAGTGTAACCTGCTGCTGGCATGACTGGTCTGGCTATAGTTCTTTGTTGTTGTTTTTCTTGGCATTAGCCCAGGGAAGAGCTAGTGATAGGGCAACAGTAGCAACAGTACTTATATTTATAGCAGGTGGCATGCAAATAAATACTATGAAAATGATTTAAAAGTTCCATATTGACATGAAATGCACAAATGGCTCCTTTGCCATAATTGTCTTGGGGAAAAAAAGAACATGCACTTTCAAAGAGTGATGATCTTGTGGTTAAGGCACAAAACTGGGACTCAAAATTCCTATGCCTGGCTCTACTGTAGATTTCTGGGAGAAGACTTAATTTCTGTGTGCCAAATTATTGTCTGCTGTAAATCAGTGCAGCTTGACTGAATACAGCAAAAGCTACCCTGGTTTTATACCACCTGAGAATCTAGCCTTCTGTATCTTCACCTACACATTGGGAAGAGTAACATTTCCTTGTCTCCACAGGATTAATTCATTAACTTTTGTCAGATTCTCAGATATCACACTGATGAACACAATGGGAACACAAATTCAAAACACCCACCTCACTATGTTGCTGTATGCATTTAAAAAAGAATAACTGAAAATGTTGATCCACAAATCTGTGCCCTTTGTTCTATTTCAGTTTTCCTATGATGATTGACTGCAAGTATAGGGCGACATACAGACTACAGAACTGGAGTTTTAAATAAATGGCTTTTTATAGAAGATGGTGATAATTAACCCTGGCCTGGATTCAGCAAAGAGCTTAAGCATTTGCTTAAGCCCTTGTCTTTGACTTCAGTAGGAGTGAATTGATTAAATGTGGTGCATGAGCTTAACAGTAGTTACACTAACAATGAAAGGTTCAGGACTGTAGATTTTGGAATTGAGTAAGATTAGTTCAACTTCCAGAGAAGCAAAGCAGTCCCTCTGTTTGGAATTCCATGTTGTCCGTCCGTCCGTCCTCTTCTGTCATTAAATATTCTCAGCTAATCTGTCTGCTATATGTTCCCCTTCCACGAAGCCCCTTTCATACATCTCCTTAAAATTAAAATTCACTGATTGCTATTAAAAACTCACTGTTGGCTTACAGTTACTACATGTTTACCAATGGATATCTCCTGTTCCAATTATAGGGGAAACTTTGGTATCTCAGACACTACTGTGTGGTAACGTATAAATGGTTTTAATTATTTCAGCTTTAAATATTTGTGAGTTTTTCAGTTTGATTTTACAGTGTTATTTGAGACAACACATTTCTACAGTCCCTATAAATAGTATAGACTTCATGTCAATGAGTATGTTCAGCTATGATCCACAAATGTGTGTGTTTGTATGTGGAGGGAGAGAGCAAGAATGAAGGCTGTTCTATGGTGATTAAATAAATTTGATGTTTCTATGAGGAGTTCCTGCCTCATTTGGATCTCATTGTTTCTCAGTGTCCATGAAGCCCTGTGTATAATTACATAGTTGTCATCTTGGGTGCCTTGTTGATCTTCTCTTTTTGCGTGCAGGTGGGGTTTAGTGGCATCTCACTGCTTGCTTCTGGCTCCTTATTACAATTCTCTTTCCTAAAACAGATATTTTGGCTTTACTGTGGGAATGGGGTATGCTTTGTCAGGTCAAGAAGAGGGATCAATATGCCTCAGCTTCAGAATTCAGATTTTTTTTTAAAGGTGGCTGTTTTAGTGTCCAGCAAAACTACAATCCCAACCATGATTTCCAAACTTGTCTGCTCAAATGAAGTAATAGGACAATTGTGTGATTTCAGAGAAAGTAGCAGTGGGTTGATGGGCTCCTCTGACAAATCTTTCCATCTACACTGTTGCATCTACAATGTTGATCTTCCTCCAATGTATGTGTGTTGCTTCTTGCATCTATTAATCTCCTTACTCTGCCTTTCCTTACATGATTGATTCATGTGTTTTTCATTTTAATTAGTTTGAACCCGTCATCCCCATGCTGAACTCAATGACAAACTCAATGAGGGTAGGAACATGCCTTCTGTCTATACCTGTTCCTTCACATTGACTTTTCTTCTTAGTGTCATTTCCTTCTTCAGCCCTGAAAACTCCGAGAAGAGCCCAGTCCATTTAATGTTTCTTTCTCCCTCTAGTGAGCAGCCAGCAGACCCTGCACTGCACTTGTGCACTCCGTTTCCAGCTGGCACGAACATCTCCACTGCGGTTGCCATGGTATCCCTGGTTGGAAGATCAGCAAGGGCTTTGTCAGCCACACCAAATGCATCATGTTTCTAAGTGGCTATTTTTATAAGAGGCAATGAGCCCATTATCTCTTATGCTATAGATACTGGACCTTTGCAAACTACTTTGGTCTAGTGGGTTAAACATGGGAATAGAAGATGGTTACTCCTGGATTCTAATGCAGCCTCTTCCATAGAATCACTTTGTGGTCTAGGTGACTCACTAATAAATGGAAAGGAAACTGTATGAATGGACTGTGGGGTAACACTTTGGGCATTGAGTTTAATATTTAAACTTGGATGTCTAAATTTTGGCAATAGGCACCTAAGTCAAAGTGGCCTGATTTTCTTGACTTGGAGATGACCGTGCATAGTACCTTAGAGAATTGGTTGATTGGTTTTGTTATCTCCGTGCTGAGATATTGTCAGAACAGTAGGTGAAAGCAAATTCAAAGCAGAAATGAATAAATATTTGTAACACAGACATTTCCCATTCCCTTTTCTTAAAACTTCCAAAAAGATGCTGTAAGGTCAGCTGTACTCTACAGAGATCTTCCAAAGACTTCTCAAGCCCTCAGACCTGTCCATGGTAGAATTCAGTGGCATGAGATCCGCTGGAGCTAATGCATACAAAATGTTAATGGAATGGAAAGGAGATGACAAATATACAGTTGAAGAGGCATTAGAGTGATCAAATGTAATGATTGTTTCACAGAGTGTCTATGAATTAGGCCAGTAGGGAAGGTTGACAGTGTCGAATCGTCACAGTGTGTTGGACACTCAACCATTCAGTGAAAGGATTGCAAAAGTATACTCATTTTTATATCAGGGCTGATGTGCACTGTCAGAGCGTCATACAAATAATCTGTTGGGTTTTTTTTAAAGGGAATGAAAGAGGAATTGAATAGAGACATTCACAAATCAAGAAGTATGTCAAGAACCACAAATAATCATTAATATTTCTTTAATGCAAATGGTCACGGATTGTGGGGATGAAAACCCTATCCAAAGTGTTGGCAGGATGTGGAATACCAGTGTTGGTGCTCCACACTCACTACAACTGCCATGTGTTATACAGAGCTTTGAAATGTAGAGCACGGTGCGTGGGTTATTATTATGTGTAAGTTTGCGTGGCAAATTAGTTCAGTTACCAGAACGTTCTTGAACTGTAGTGGAATTTTGTGCGGTGCATCCATGTAGTCAGTTCCCATCCTGTGTATGGGTGGATTCTAATCCTCACCTTGGGACTCTAATACTACAGAGTGCCCTATTCTTTGGTATACAGGAGTTTTGGAGACCACTGCATCTCTTGTTCATGGCCTTCTCCCCCTGCACAGGAGAACTTGGTATTTTCTCTGTTTCTTGTGTGCCAGCAAAAGTGTGGGGTGGGGAGGAAGAGTCAAGATTTGTCCACACAAGAATTTACTGACAGCAGTATGGTGGACAGGAGTTAACTCTGAATCCTCACTTTGGATTTCAGCCCTTCCTGGAGTTAGCTGAGTAGATTTCCTTCAAGCCTCTATAATTAAAAACACACCTATCAGGACTGCTTCATATAACATACTTCTAAATGTGAGAGTGACATTTACCTTCTGAGTCATTAGCTCAGCATCATAGAACTCAGAGAAGAGGGGGAAAAAAACGATAAAGTTAGAGTCCATTTCCTGCTAATGCAGGATTGTTAATTACTGGTTGAAAACTTAATTTGATAAAGATTAGTTATAGATCCTGGCTCGTGAAAAGGTTTTGAGAATGTTGAAGATGCAGAGCACAACCCTAAGTGTGTTAATTTCATTATGACTTTTATAGGTCTAAAAAGGAGCAATTGCCATAAGTAATTGTTGAAGGAGTGGTGTGTGTATGTTTGTATGGAGTTCTGCCAGTGCTTATCTACAATGCATAGTTCTTCAGATACTGCTTTTATGGGAAAGTTCATAGCAATGACATAACTGTGTAATACACAGAATACCATTAAAAATATAGATTTCAAACAGTCTGAAAGGAATCTTATTGCAGCATCTGTAGTTGGTTTTATTAAGGCTTTGGCTACACTTACACTTTAAAGCGCTGCCGCGGCAGCGCTTTGAAGCGCTAAGTGTAGTCAAAGCGCCAGCGCTGGGAGAAAGCTCTCCCAGCGCTGTCCGTACTCCACCTCCCTGTGGGGAATAACGGACAGCGCTGGGAGCGCGGCTCCCAGCGCTGGGGCTTTGACCACACTGGCGCTTTGCAGCGCCGCAATTTGCAGCGCTGGAGAGGGTGTGTTTTCACACCCTGCTGCAGCGCTGCAAATTTGTAAGTGTAGCCAAAGAGCAGTTTAAATTCCCCAGCCTGGAGCAGTTTGGAATTAGAGATGGGCTGCAGAAATTTACATTTTAGTTGAGGTGGAAGACAAAATAGGGCATGGCACAGCATTCACACATTACAAGGAAGAATAAATAAGATATGTATTAGCTGGGAGAAAAGAAATGACTGGTCGTTTTTCATTGCCTCCTGTGCTTTATTTTCTAACATTGCAATGAGCAGTAGGCAAATTTTTTTGTTCCCCATCAAATTGCAACAACCAAAAGCTACTGTGTTTCAGCAGGTTGTTTAATTAAAATCTGCTTTAAGACACATAAGAATGTTTTTTGAGAAAAACAACACAAAGGATCTCACATAAGGTGTGTGTGTGTGTGTGTGTGTGTGTGTGTAATGCACTGCTATATTTGAAAGCAAATTACTAGAAATAGCATCTTGTCCAGACCCACACAATCTGGGCAGCTGTCTGCAAGTATAATGGACCAACTCCTTCTTACCCAACCAAAAGCCACTCTGACTTCAATGCGGGTTTTGCCCGAGTAAGGACTTCTGGATTTCAACTTTGTTGAGGATGTTTTAAGTAATAATTCAATGTGGAATGGAGTAAGGGTCTATACTGCTCAGATTGTTTTGGAAAGGACCGGCATGCTCAGGGTCAAATCCTGCTTGCCTTATCTCAGTAGATGCTTTGAATTTAAAATAATTATTCATCTCATGACCAGAGTGACTTAGTGTTTTTGTTGTTTTATTGTGATCTTTGAGGGATGTGTTCATAGATTCTAAGGCCAGAAGGGACCATTGTGATAATCTAGTCTGACCTCCTGTGTAACACAGGCCATAGAATGTACCCAAAATCATTCCTAGAGCAGATCTTTTAGAAGAACATCCAGTCTTGATTTAAACATGGTCAGTGATGGAGAATCCGCCATGGTCCTTGGTAAATTGTTGCACTGGTAAATTACTCTTACTGTTAAAAGTGCACATATTATTTCCAGTCTCAATTTGCCTAGCTTCAACTTCCAGACTTTGGATTACTTTGATTATTACTATTTATATGACAGCAACACCTTACAACCCCAACCAAGATCAAAGCCCCATTTTGCGAGCGCTGTACAAACATGCAGATAATAGAACAGAGAGTTCACTTAAGCAGTTAACTTCTGGATACTTATCCCATGATTCCCCCATTGCTAATTATGAGCAATGACCTTAAAGATCCATCAGGATCATCTTAATATCAAACAAAACATTTAGAATATGGTTCAAAAATAAGTATTTTACAGCTTTGAAACAATACTTTTTTTAGTACCAGCTGTCAATACAGTATCTACTATTTTAGGTTCTTGGGTTCTAATAGTATAGTGTACACCTGGTAGCAACTGCTGTGGTGAAGATTTCTGTAGTGTGTGTTTGATGCTTCCTGTTTAAAGTGGTATGTATCCAAATAATTATTAAGGTCTTGTGATCTGAACAAAAAATATTCTCATTGAATGATGCTTAATTAAATGCCATTTGCTCTGGGGATGGAATTCCTGGTTTCCTCTCTGAAATAGAAGATCCCCAATCGACAATAGCTCTGTTGGTACTGTGCTGCTAAGGAGGTGGAAGATAGATCTTTGCACCCACAGCTGTGGCCTCAGCAGCTCCTCCAAAGCTTGGGAGATGAACACTTTGTCATTTCCACATGGGACAAGGGAGGTAAATCCCGCCCACCAATTCAAGAATTAGGAGTTAACTCTCAGTAAAACCAGAGAGTTTCTTATTCCCTGTACGTACGTTATTGTCCTGTAGAGGAACATGGCACCTAAACACAGAGCTACATCCTGTAGACTACCCAATAAATGCTGTGTTAGTCACTTCACTGAGATATTGAATGTCAGAAACTGGTGGTCAGGTTGAAAAAAAAAATAGCATGAACAGACTGGAGGAACCCGACATAAACACACCCTATATTTTCAACTCACTTTCTTTTTTTCTTCCCAGCAGAGAAAGGAAGTGTGTGAATGGAAATGTGTTGTCATTCTGAATTAAACTTGTAAATGTGTTAAATAATAGTCCTTTACTATGTATGTCCATGATGTAAGCAGAGTCAGGATGAGCCCCACCCTGACATCTGGTGGTAAATTGTGGGGAGTGTGGAAAGAAGTTTCGGTTATTTGCATTGGCACTCCCACCCCACTTAGCATACCGCAAAGCAGCATGGGATGATTATTTTCACAGCTGTGGGACCCCCAATTTCGTTGTTATTGGGGCAGGAGCAATGAAATGTTGTCACCCTGATTGGGTAAATGGGGAACTACAAAATTGTCTTGTGATGGGGGGTTTCATTGTCAGCAGGATAGCGCTTGCTAGACGGGGGACATGGGTTCCAAAACCCATTGGGGAGAGAGGCTGGGGACAGGTATCTGTACTTGGTGGTGCAGGCTCCTTGTGTGAGCCAGAAGCACCGGTTCCACCTATGCTTCTCTCCACTGTGGAATGTCAGAGTTAATTTTTGATTCCCTTAAGAATCTAGATGCAGGTTACTGAGCTGAATTCACTGGTACTGGAGCAGCTGGCAGAGTGGAACAGCCCACAGAGTAAGCGGAGCTGAGCTGTTTGCGGGGACGACTAGTGGAAGCAGAACCCCACGAAGAGGCAGGGCAGTTGGCCCCGAACCACGTAAGGTGCCCCTTTCTACCTAGGCTGGGGAAGGGGACCTCTGCAAAGAGACTCTTGAACTCTGGGCTGCCTGACCCGGGACAGAGACTTTTGAATTGTGGGACTTTTGGGACTGTGGGTGATTTGGGGGGTTGCTGGACTCAAGGGCCCAGAGAGAAGGACACGGCCCAAGTTGCTGGGGTGGGTCTTTGCTCACGGTTTGACCTATGAACTCTAGTTGAGGTATTTTCCAAATTTCATGCTTGTTGTTTATCTTATGTAATTAAACCTTCTCCGCTACACCAAGAGTCTGTGCTTGCGAGAGGGGAAGTATTGCCTCCTTGAGGCGCCCAGGGGTGTGTGTAAGATTTTCCCAGGTCACTGGGTGGGGGCTCGAGCTGGTTTGCATTACGTTGTGGGGAAGGGACCTTTAGGTATTGAACCTGGCCCTTGCTGCTATCGTTTCAGCCTGGCAGAGGGGTTACACTATGTATGTCCATGAAACAGTATGTGCATTTTCTAGGCCACTAGAGAGATCAAGTGACAGGGCTGGAAAGCTGGCAAATATGTTCCAACATGTGAGTAATCTTTATGGCTGCCCTAGAAATGCTGAGATCTTACTCATTCAGATCAGAGGAAGTGCTAAAAAGCATCTTTGCTCTGACAATCCCAGAGATAATTCTTTTCTGTAATCCTCCCTGTAGTTTATCTTTCTTCTCCTTTCTAAAAACATATGGAAAAAAATCTCCCACATATTTGTCTTGAAGGGATTAGCCTTTGTGTGATAAAGAAGTAATAATTTTTGTTCTTTAATCCCCTGAGTTTTGACCTTCATTGTCTTTGATCTAAATAGCTGATCGAACGAGAATTTATTTTTGATGTTATTTCAGAATTTGGCTTCCTGCTGGGTTTTGAAGTTGTTACTGGGAAATGACCCAGGCCCCAGGAGAGTGATGCCTATTAACATAATCAGGAGAGCATGATTTTCCCCTCCAGTCCGTCCTAAAGGCAGCAGCCAAAACAATCTTCCTGGTCCATCATTTGGACCATATCATTCCCGTGCACAAATCACTCCAGTGGTTCCCCTTAATCTTCCATATTAAAGTCAAGATTATTTTCTTTGCCTCCAAGGCTCTGTACAATGATGCCTCCCTCTCTGATCGTCTTCCTTGAAACATCCTACCTATTTTCCTTTTCACTCTGTCACAGACTCCAGGCTCCTTGGCTTGTTTCTCAATCCTCCAACTTTCACGTTCTTTACACGTGTTCTAGAACAATTCTAGTCTCCCTTTATTCAAATCCCTCCTGCAAATGCACTTCCTTGAGAGACCTACAGAAGCTATCCCCTGTGGTGCCATAACTAACTCCATTTCTTGAATAAAATAGATATTTTAGTTATGCATCACCTTCCTCTGGGTCATAAGCATTCTTGTCTGATCTTTCTGTTTTAAAAATGACGAGTCCTCAAGACAGCAATATATTTAAGTATAAAAGTGGGCTAACCAGGTGGTGAATCTGACCCTGGATCTGTATTTGAGTCTTGCCCAGTTCTCTCTCTAATCTTATCTATCGACTTAACTGGATCAGAATCTAAGCACACGTTTTTGGTGCATAATAAATAATAACCACATGACTTTCAGACCATGTTTATCAAGAAAGTAAGTATCACTAGCAACATTTATCCCCCAAACAACTTTGATTGTTTTGGTAAAGGTGGACTGCTTTCATTCTCCCTTTTCTCTAGAGGCATATATTTCCCCTTTTGGTGCCATTGTGTGCATATAGTCTAATTGAGTAGAATCGGATATCATGAAAACTATTGGCTGGATTCTCCTCTTAATACTCATATACAGCTACCAATAAATGAACAGGAGCTGCTCCTCAGTATCCGAGGGAAGAGTTCCTTGAAGGGAGCTCAGTTTTGAGTTTTTCAGATTTGTACTATAGTGTCTTTCATGGGGTATTTTCATCCATCGACATGATACATGTTATTTTCAAAACTTAGCACAATGTAAAATTTGGTTAATACAATGAACCAAAATGTTTTTTATTTCCTCAATGATGGGTTTCTTTTTTCATGTGGGCTGGCTAAGTAAAGATAGAGATTATAAAATAAAAAAAATCCCCTGGAGACAAATGCAATTATTTTGTGATATCTACTGGGGAACATAAAAGTTTAAAATAATAGAAAGCAGAACCATGAGATTGAATGGAGAACATAACTATGAATACACTGCATATATGATGCACTTTTTTTCTTCTTGGAGGCATTTTGTTTTTTCTTTGGGAGATATTTCAATTGGGTTGTAGCACAGAAGATCACTTGTTGAAAGGTGCTGGGGTACTAGATTTTTCTCATTAGAGTGGGCATAATTTCAGTCTCTGGATTAAAATGAACCAAACTCTATTTTTGGTCAGTAGTTCAGGATTTGCTATAAACCATGATGAATTTAGTAGTTCTCATGTGCTTTCTGTGTGCATGTTGAACACAGTATTACCGTCACCCTCTGTGCCCAATCTACACGGGATATGAGTCTGCTACAGTCCTACCTAACAAAACCTTGACCTTTTAGCTTAAGTTTTAGAAACTCATGCTTTTAGCTCTGGAGGGTCCTTAGTTCAATCCTCATTATGTCATCAGAGATGGTGACCACTGCATGTTTCCCTTGAAGATTCCATTTGAATGTTATGACTATAATTTCAGGTTGCAGCTGGCCCCTCTTGGGGGACCATGCAGAGTCATATCACCCCATGGATATTGAGGAAGGTGCAATCCTTCCTGGAATTCATAGGTGTTAGGAAGCTCCAGGTAAGCGGCACCGGGCCAGAGCCCGGACCCCGAACCTCTCCTGCAGCCCGCACCCCAATGCCCTGCCCCGAGCCCCCTGCTGTACTCCTCCCTGCACCCCCAAGCCCTGCCCTGAGCCCCCTCATACACCCAATCCATGATCTGTAAAAACTTCTACTGTTACTTTATTTGAATCTGCACTCCAACATCAGCTGCCCAGTTCTCTTGCCTCCCTGCATGCTGCTGGCAAACTACGTGCCAGCAACATGAGCCCAGCTCTAGTGTCTTGTCTACTTGTGAATCAAAACATTTCAATTCAGGGAATGTTGTTTATGCTATAAACCTGTGCTATGCATTACTAGCTTCTTCACAACCGACAGTTACTTATCTGTTTTGGGCATAAAAGGCAGCTGATCCAAGCTGTATGTGTATTTTTAATATAGTTGATTTTAGTGTGTTTATAAAGGCAAGGTCTACTGGGAGAGGGAATCACCACTGTTGTTCTTCTTTACACCTCTTCCTGTCACAGATGCTGCTGCTTTCTATCTCCCATCTCTTCCTTTTCCTTTGGAAGTGATTTAAATTTACTGTTAATACTTGAGTTACATTTGATATTTTGGCTTTCAGTGACTGCATATTAGACCTTTATGCTTCACTTTTGGGTCTGCTTTAACACATATAAACTTGTATGACACTGCTAAAACGAACACTGTATCATTATAATCAGGGCCGGCTCCAGGCACCAGCTCAGCAAGCTGGTGCTTGGGGCGGCCAAGGGGAAGGGGCGGCACGTCGGGCTCTTCAGCGGCGGGTTCCTCAGTCTCTCTCGGAGGGAAGGACCTGCCGTCGAATTGCCGCCGAAGAAGAAAGTGGTGCGGTGGAGCTGCCACCGATCGCAATCGTGGCTTTTTTTTTCTTGCTGCTTCTTGGGGCAGCAAAAACCCTGGAGCAAGCATTTAATTTACTAATAATACTTAACTATTTAGGGGGTGATTTTTAAAGGCACAAAGTTAAGTGAGGTACCCAACGCCCATTTAAATTCCCATGAAATTCTCTTAAATTCCCCACCACCGACAACAACCTTAGATAATGAGTTTGCATTTGTAGATCTCAAACTGGTTTCAGAGGTGGGAACCAAACAGCTACATTTTATTGCTGCACAGAGAGATTACACAACACATTAGTATAAGAACCAGGAACAGAGTCCAATAGTTTTGAATGCAGTCCTTGCCTCTAACAATGGGACCACATTATCTTCTTGCATAAGAGGCATTTTCACTGACTTCCAGCAGGTAGTGTGGATGACGTTGAGCTTGTCATGAGTCTCTGCTGTTTGCTATTCATGAGATACAATAATATATAGGAAATGCAGTCCTTATTTGCTAAATATATAGTCAGTTTTCACACACTTTCACATACTTTCCCAGGCACCCTTGAGAAATACACACTGCCCCAAAATATTCATGTGGCAAGCAAATGATGCAAACTGCCGTTTTCAGTCCCTTCTTATATTCTCTCAAATGTTTGTTTTTATAATGCTTATATCACGTTTGTAAACTAACATTGGGGAGATCAGTAGGAGACACCGGAAGCCTTTGTCTTGGCTGATGTCTATTAAAACTTCCTCCTTGTTCAGATGCATGGAGGAGGCAAGCTTAAGCTGATTGGGACAATTCTGGTTCCAGTTGCTTCCTTCCCTCTTCTTCACTAAGGGGAAAGACCTGTATGTCAAGGGAAATGGAGTCCCCAAGTCCACTGCTGTCTTATTGTGAATTTGAGTTTTGGGACTTGAACTTACGGCATCAAAGAGTATAAAGGTTCAGTGCACTGCAGAAGGGAGCAATTAGTGGTGACTTGTGTCACAAAGCCAGTCAGATATTATGAGTATGAGAAGGGGTATTTAGTTGGAGAAATGACAGCCATTAAATGATTTAAGCACTCTTTTAAAGATTTTGCTCTCATCAAATATGCACAATCCATGTAGTAGCCTTAAAGGTGTGAGTACAATGGTATCATTATTAAAAGATGTTTTTCAATGGGGTGAGTTTTTTTTATTGAATATTGGCTTTTTAGAGCTCGGTATGAAACAAGCAATATATTTTAAGCTATATCTTGCAACAACAGCATATCATGCCTACTCACGGGGAATAACTTCCCATATATTGTATTTTTTTAATTCAGATACTGTTAATAAGACACTTCTGGCATTTTACAGAAATAGAAGTCTTACTCCAGTGTATCTTCTGTGGATAGGGATTTTCTGTTGCTGCTGTTTGCAGTATTCTCTGTGGTAATTGTTTTCAATAAACTATGCAAAAAAAGAAAAAAATATCTTGAGTATCATAACATTATATGGAGATATAACTTAGCTATACACACAGCACCAGTCAAAAGTCAATCTGATGGTCACATTTTGATAAACTTTTCAAATATAAATTATTATGGTGTCTAAAAATGTGCTGGACTTTCTGTAATAAAAAAAAAAGAATTTAGGACCTGATGGCTTGCGTTTTTTCCATTGACTTGAATGGAAATGGGATGAAGTCCTGAATCTCATACCACATACAGTCCTATGTGCTCTGCTGGGGTATGTACCTTGCTGTGAGCACTTGCAATGATGTGAGCTCGGGTGTAGCTCTGCTGATCTGAACTGGGACAATGAGCCGCAATGAGTATGCAGTCTAGGGACCTGATCATACAAGACTCCTGTTGCACAAAACCCACCCAGGAGGAACACTGCAGGATGGGGTCCTTATTTAGATGTGGTATGAGAAGTTGGGTAACAAGCAATGGGGAGATAAAGAATAGTGTTATAGCAGTAATATCACATGGCTACTTAGTTTAGATGTCTCAGTTGAAAGTATAGTTGTTTCATTCACTTCATAATTCTGCTGGGTGTATGTGAATGTGTGTGTATTTTATTATACATGCACATGTGTGTACATATACCCACTAATTATTACGGTTGACTCACTTCCTATGTGCATCATGGTTACTGAAGCTTATGGTGCTAATGGACCTAATATTACATTTGACGAAGGCTGATTCCACCTTACATTTGAGTAACACAGATTTCAAAATAAAATTCTAGGTATTCATTTTTTCCCAAAAGGGTTGCACTCCCTTCACTTCTTAATGTAGTCTGATGTGGATGTTCTACTTCCATATGTTTTTAGATGCATCTTAGTGCATTATTCTTTAATACAGTAGGTCTGCTTATGATTTCTAATAGGACCTTTGTCCTCATCATGTGTCCCGGGCCTCATACTGTTGCATGAAACCACCAAATGTCCATCATGACCATCAACTGATGTTTTATAGTAGATTTTGACATGTTTCTTTAAGGTATTTCTTCCAATTATTATAATACCTATGCTAATTAAATTAAAGCTATAGGGACTCTTTGTCATCATTCTAGAGAGGTACTTTGGATGTATATTCTGTGTCTGTCCCAGAATCATACACATCTTACTGACTAGTATCTTAGGTTTCCATTTTAAGCTGGGTTTTTTTTTCCTAGTGCCACCTTTATTGTTACATCAGGATTTCTGTTCAGTTAAATAGTTCTGTGACTAATGTACAAGTTGTTTCACTGAGTGATTTTTTTTTAATGTAGAAATTTGACCTATAACGCCATCCATTATTTTAACTAATAGCATAGCACTATTATTTCAGAATCAATAACAATTGCTAAAGGGGAACCAAAAGAAGTTGATGAACTATTAACCTAGTTTAAAGATTTATTTTAAATTTTTTTGTCAATATTCTTGTATGTGAAAACGTCAAGTAAAGTCACTTTAAAAAAAAACAAAACAGAATTTTCACATTTTCCCACATCAAATCCAAACCAGTGTAACCCACTCACCTCCTGGGTGTGATGCTCTGTCCCCTTCTAGCGGCAATCAGACCACTTAGAGATGAATGAGTCTGCCACCACCTTAGCCAAGAGCCATGTGGCTTTTAGCTCATGCCGTAGATGCTCATGCATTAAGCTTCAGAAATCCCAGGTTCGATCCCGCCCGCCCGCGGATGACCAGGGTCTGTCGGTGTTACACCAGTACCTTACTGACTGAAAACACTCTTTAGATTATGAAGCCATGACACTCACTGATTTTTATGAAGCTCAAACATTCACCCCTGCATTCCTATAGGTTGTCAGAGTGGGCATTGGCAGTTCAACTCAATGGTTAGAACTGGGCTGAGGGAGCCAGGAACTAGAGTTGAGGGCAAAGGGTCAGCGCCGAAGTCGGAAACCAGAGCCAGGGGTTGGAGACGGAGCCAGGCAGCAGAGCCGGAATAGGAACTGGGGTCAGCGCCAGAGACAGAAACCAAAGTCAGGAACTGGGAGCTGGAGCTAGGAACCAGGAAGGGAACACAGGGCTGGAGCAGGACAGGAACAAGGCGGGGGCAGAACCAGGGCAGGACTGGAGCAGGGCAGGAGCAGGCAAAGGCAAGAATGATTGCATCTGCAGGCAGAAACACTGAGCAGCTGGTCAAACATTGAACAGCCGGTGACCAGCTGCTGCTGTTGGGCTTAAAAGCAGGCCTGCTGGCTCCCTTCAGCCAATCAGGCAGGCTAGCCAATCAGAAGATCCTACAGCAACCCAGCTGGGCTCATTAATTAGCCTGGAGGCTGGACTGGCTAGTGCTTAGGCTCAACTGAAGGTAATTTATTTTACGTTGGGGATTGTGAAGAGTTGGGAGAATTGCACACTGTGCCTGGAGAGCAAGCTAAGGACTCCTGCTAGGAAAATGTGTACCCTCAAACTTTAAATACTTATTTAATATATATCACAGTTGTAAAATCAATGGATGGTCTAATATTCCAGTCTGATTAATAGGGAAGGTGCTCAGATGCTACAGTGGTGGGCAGTAGTACAAACCCCTAAGATAAGTAGAAAGTATTGGGTAGGACAAGACAGCTAGTGTTCTGTCTTCCTTGATGATGAAGAGTAGGGGAGACAGTCTTATTCTGTCAGTGTAGGGACTCTGATTAAAGACTTCATCCAGGCATAGTGCTAATGATGCAATACTGCATTTTATGGAAATATAAATAACTTTATATCTTCAAATCATGTCATGGTTTTGCTTTCTTCTAGGTCATGTTTTAAATTTAGTGCAGTGATGGGTAGACTTCAAGGGATTGGATTCAGATAAACTTACAAAAATGTAAGTTGCCAGAAGCTGGGAATGGGCTACAAGGGATGGATCACTTGATGATTACCTGTTCTGTTCATTCCCTCTGCAGCAGCTGGCACTGGCCACTGTCGGTAGACAGGACACTGGGCTAGATGGACCTTTGGTCGACCCAGTATGGCCATTCTTATGTGGATGTTCATTGGTTCTGTTTGAATAAAAAGTCCTTGTTCAGGAAAGTACTTTAAGCCGTGCTTAAATCCGTCAATGTTACATAAACGTGTTTAAAGTCAAGCACATGCATTCTTGCTTTCCTAAATAGGGATGAACTTAAACACACACTTAGGTGCTTTCCTGAATCAGAGCCATTGAGCCTAGAATTCAGGTAGGAAAGATCTTGGGAATAGGTTTTCTGTTATCACTTACTACACCCTTTCAGTAAGTTTGGAAATACCATTTTTACATAAGAATATAAGAATGGCCATACTGGGTCAGACCAAAGGTCCATCTAGCCCAGTATCCTATCTTCCAACTCTTTCTTGAGTGGTAACAGCTAATTTAGACCCTATCCTTTTATTTGTATAGTTGGGATTATGTTTTCCAATGTGCATTACTTTGCATGTATCAACACTGAATTTCATCTGCCATTTTGTCAGTCACCCAGTTTTGAGATCCTTTTGTAGCTCTTCACAGTTTGCCTGGGACTTAACTATCTTGAGTAGTTTTGTGTCATCTGCAAATATTGCCAGCTTACTGTTTTCAGATCATGAATGAATATGTTGAATAGGACTGGTCCCGTTACGGACCCCTGAGGAACACCACTATTTACCTCTCTCCATTCTGAAAACTGATCATATATTCCTACCCTTTGTTTCCTAACTTTTAACGAGTTACGAATCAACGAGAGAGCCTTCCCTCTTATCCCATGACTGCTTACTTTGCTTAAGAACCTTTGGTGAGGGACCTTGTCAAAGGCTTTCTGAAAATCTAAATACACTATATCCAGTGGATTCCTCCTTGTACACATGCTTTTTGATCCCCTCAAAGAATTCTAGTAGATTGAGAATCATGGTTTCCCTTTACAAAAACCATATTGACTATTCCCCAACAAGTTATGTTCATCTATGTGTCTGACAATTTTGTTCTTTACTGTAGTTTCAACCGATTTGCCCGGGACTGAAGTCAGGCTTACTGGCCTGTAATTACTGGGGACATCTCTGGAGCCCTTTTTAAAAAATTGGCATCACATTAGCTATCCTCCAGTCATTTGGTACACATGCTGATTTAAATGATAGGTTACAGATGACAGTTAGTAGTCCTGCAATTTCACAATTGAGTTCCTTCAGAACTCTTGGGTCTTGGTGATTTATTACTGTTTAGTTTATCAATTTTTTTCCAAAAACCTTCTCTAATGACACCTCAATCTGGGACAGTTCTTCAAATGTCACCTAAAAAGAATGGCTCAGGTTTGGGAATCTACCTCATATCCTCAACCGTGCAAACCAATGCAAAGAATTCACGTAGTTTCTCCACAATGGCCTTATTGTCCTTGAGTGCTCCTTTAGCATCTCAATTGTCCAGTGGCACCACTGGTTGTTTAGCAGGCTTCCTGCTTCTGATGTACTTAAACAGTTTTTTGCTATTAATTTTTGAGTCTATGGCTGGCTGTTCTTCAGATTCTTTTTTGGCCTTCCTAATTATATTTTTTCACTTAATTTGCCAGTTTATGCCCCTTTCTATTTTCCTCATTAGGATTTAACTTCCACTTTTTAAAGGTGCCTTTTTGCCTCTCACTGCGTCTTTTACTCTGTCTCTTTTTTGATTCGCTTACTATATTTTTTAATTTGGGGTATACATTGAAGTTGAGTCTCTATTATGGTGTCTTTAAAAAGTTTCCATGTGGCTTGCAGGGATTTTACTTCTGGTGCTGTATCTTTTAATTTCTGTTTAACTAACCTCATTGTTGTATAGTTCCCCTTTCTGAAATTAAATGCTACAGTGTTAGGCGGCTGTGGTGTTTTCCCCGCCACAGGGATGTTAATTTTAATTATATTATGGTCACTATTACCAAGCGGTCCAGCTATAATCACCTCTTGAATGTGATCCTGTGCTCCACTTAGGAATTCTATGGTACAGTTTGGTTCATTTAAGATTTTTACTTCATTTGATTCTACGTTTTCTTTCACATATAGTGCCACTCCCTCACCAGCACAACCTATTCTGTGTTTCCAATATATTTTTACCCTGGTATTACTGTGTCCCACTGATTATCCTTATTCCACCAAGTTTCTGTGAAATAGGTATAAAATACTGTTTAAATTGAACTATAGAAGAAATAAGGCAACCTGAACTATGATTTCAAATGATAGAGAATTCCACCAGAGCAGGGACTAGATTCTTATTTCATTTATACTAACATGAATCCAAAGTAAATCTACTAGCTTCAGAGGCTAATTCCATTGTCTTAGTGGATTTATATTAGTAAACCAAAGTAACCCAGAGTCTTGTGCTAAAGTCACATAATTAAATGCTGCAAAGAAAGCACGAGAAGTCAGATCAGAAGGTGAACGTGCAAGAAAACCACTCCAGAGATAAGCCAAAGTAAACAGGACCTGACTTTCAGCCAAACTTCAAACCAATTTCTGATTTTTCACCCAGTGTTTGGTGCTGGCAACAAATTGTAGGCACAAATGAAAGTGAGTGGACACTTTAACCACTTATACGTTCCCAAAATCATTTAATTGGATGTTTAATTGCTACCACTTGGGGCCATGGCTTCTTGTAAGTGCAAACTTGTAGGTTCCAAACTTTTAGGTATAATGTTGTGGGTATAACATAATATTGTGTGTATAAAATTACAGATCATTTCTGAATGTTTATACCAAAGAGTCTACTACGACAGAAAGATTTTGTATTCCTTGTGAAATTTGAAAGCTAGCCTGAATAAAATATTTGCATGCTACTGATGCAAGTAAACAACAGAGTCAAGTGAACTGCACAATTTGGTCACACTTTATATATACACTATATATAAGGTTCAATTTCTATAGTTTAAGGATGGTTAATAATTGTTTAATAGATGTTATTAAATGGTTAATTAGTTATTGAGACTAAAAGGTTAATATGTTGCTTATAACTATGTTGTATAATCATCCATAACACCTACTTCTGTGCTTAGAACTATCTATAGCGCACATAAATCATGTCAGTAACATGCTTATGGCATTCATTTATCATTTATTAACCATTCATAAAGTATTGGTAAATGGAACACACACATAATTATATAAAGTGTGACCTTTGTTTTGATTAATGTTGTTTCTGTTACATAATGAATTTGGGATACATGCCTTGATTTATTTCCCCCTCCGTTCTGCATGTGTCTCTCCTTTTGACATTAGTGTGTGGCTCAAGAGGAGGATAATAAGCTTTGATGTTAAAAGACCATATTTGTTAGAATATGTATTCCATTAAACTTTTGCAGGAGTTGAGAGGATATATCCTATTAAGTGATCAGTTAAGCTGTTGTGACAATGGATGATAGCAGTGTAGCACTGAAGGAATGCAGTGCCACAGATTCCCAACTTGGTATCATGCTCACCCCAGAGGGGCCTTGACTTAGAATGGTCACCAAGGTTGCCTTTGATTCAGAGGTCCTATTAAATAACATGAACAGAGAAGGCAGGTATTTCCCGAGAAACTATTTTCCCCATGTGGATGGTACTCTTTGGAGGCATTGAATGTATCTTTAACCAACTTGTATTTCTTCTTCGTGATCTATTTAATTATGCTTGAAATATCAAATGTTAAAAAGCAGCACACAGACATTAGCTGCAAGCATGAAACTTCTCCTCCAGAATAAATAAGCAATGGGAGGATGCCACAGAATGAGATAAGGACAGTTTCTGATATTCAGATTTCCTTATTTGTTGTTCCTCTCCACTAAGTACTGTGTAATTGTCTGCCCATCCTTAAATTTTGAACATTTGTGGGCAAGGAATGTCCTGTTTTGAGTATCTGAAAGCATATTTTGGGAACTACTAACAGCAATTAGCATTAACAACAACAACAGAAATCAAGCTGCTTTTATGAAAAATAATACTGATTTGCTGAGTGTGTGATTTCAGGGGAACTCTAAATTCACATTTGTGTTCTCATCTCAGGTTTTTCTCATATCAACCCTTTGCTGGATGTGTCATGTTCTTTTTCCTGATGTCCAGGCTGGCATGTTCAGTAACTTTAGTCCTAATCTGTTTATATGCAGGAAAAAGCTGTGCACTTCCTCCCTGCACCTTAGAAGCACAATTTTGCTTGTGTAGCTGATGCTGTCATGGTACCTTACCTCTGGTTGGGAAGATAGACATATGGCTCCTTTCAACAATGAGACTAATAGTATTTTCTGAATCTGTATAGCCAGTAGTGCTGATCCAGTAAGACAGCCAACATCTTTCTCACAGCAATGTGTATATGCTACAATACCTGTGGTTATTCTGCAGTATGATTTAATATCCTTCACTACATGGCAAGAGAGGGGTTAGAGCGCCCACTGCTGCACAGAATTCTCAGAGTACAGCAGTGAAGCTGAAGCCCTTATTGACAATGCACATGCATTGTTCCTTTCCTACACATGGCTCTCTCTCTAACACTTTTAAGTCATCTTCATCTAACCCAAGAAAGAAGTGGAAAATAGCCTTCAAACTCACCAAAGGAGAAGGGATTCCACTTTTATTTTTCTATTTTAGAAATGTTGTTGGCACAGGCATGTTGTGGCTCGTGTGTGTGTGTGTGTGTGTGTGGTGGGGGGTCACAAGATCCTCTGACATGACTCTATAGTCTACCAGCATGGGGCTTCTTTAAGGCAGTCAGAAATCTGATTGTACTGTCACTATATCATTGAGCTACCTGTTGGTGAGAGTATCAGAGCTCTACCCTGGAAGTGTATGTATGCTGCAGTTGGAGTCTGTATGAGGAAACCTACACATGTGAAGCAACAGGGCACAGTATGAATTTGTAATATCTTGAAGCCAGAACCACTATAAGATACATAGAAAATGCTAAATTGGTGTTTCCACAAGATATTTCCAGCAAGCCCAGTCCTACCTAGCAAGTTTACCCCTAGCGTGTTTGCTTTCCATCAGCTCATATGTTCCTTGGGTACTTGAGACACCCTACATGGTCATTTACTTAGTACTTAAAATGCTGGAAAGAATTCTTAAATTTTAAAATTTTAAAAAAGGATTATTGAAAGAAATCAATAAATGATTGAAAAGGTTTTAAAATGAAGAGTTTCTAAGCAAAGAGATCTATATTGTGCATTATTATGTAGCATCATGTAATACCTAACACATGGGCCACAAAGATAACAAGATTACTATCATTTTGCCTTTTCACCTTTTACACAGAATGAGTCCAGGACTGGGGGAGGAGACATACTTTGTAATAGAAACCATTTTGACTTTCACTTACTGTAGGGGGGAGATAGTATTACAATTCAGCTTTCTACATCTCTCTGTTTTTAAAAAGAATTCTCTTGCACATCGCCTTTGTGATGAGTACTGAAAAAAAAGTTCAGTTTGGATAAGCAGCCCAAGTCCTGACACTTACCTCCTACACAAACTTAGCAAACTCCTCAAAAAAATCTGGACCTGTGAAGAAATTCCACCTGACTTTAAGAATGCCAACATTGTTACAATATTCAAGAAAGGGGAAAAATCTTTGTGTGGGAACTACAGAGGTATTGCCCTCCTCTCCATCGCAGGGAAGATCCTTGGCCGGATCCTACTAAACCACCTTCTCCCCGTTGCTGAGGAACTCCTCCCCGAATCACAGTGTGGCTTCAGGCCATCCTGAGGCACAACCAACATGGTCTTCGTGGCACGACAGGTTCAGAAGAAGTGTAGAGAGCAACAACAGGAACTCCTCATGGCATTCATCAATCTCACCAAGGCCTTTGACTCTATCAATTATGATGCTCTATGGAAGGTGCGGTGCAGGTTTAGCTGTCCACAGAAATTCATTTCCATTTTCTGACTACTCTATGATGGGATGACTGCCACCACTCTGTGCAACAGGTCAGAGACTGAACCATTCTTCATTCGCACTGGTGTCAAGCAGGGCTGTGTCATAGCTCCAACACTCTTCTCAATTTACCTTGCTGTGATCCTGATTCTCATCCGTGACCACCTTTCTGACAGAATCAGGATTGAGTATCGTATGGATGGCCATTCCTCAATCTCCGACATCTCCAAACAAAATCTAAGATCAGGAGAATTGGCATCACTGACCTTCGGTATGCAGATGACTGTGTCATCCTCGCACACACAGAGGCCAACCTGCAAAGCACCCTAAATCTTTTTGCAGGTTCCTATCACAGCCTGGATCTCTCTCTCAACATTGCGAAAATCAAGGTACTCTACCAGCCCTCACCTGCACAAACTACTCTACATACTCCACAAATCACCATCAGCGGAAAACCCCTGGAAAAAGTGGACCATTTTCCATATGTTGGCAGCCATCTCTCCCAAACAGCCAGCATTGACACAGAAATCGAATACAGGATCCGCTGTGCAAGCACATCCTTTGAAAGACCACTCAAACGAGTCTTCAGTGATAGGGATCTGCAAACAGGCACCAAGATCTTGGTTTACAAGGCAGTTGTCATCCCCACCTTTCTCTATGGGCGTGAGACCTAGGTAACCTACAGACAACATCTCAAGCGGCTGGAGTGGTTCCAGCAGTGCTACCTCAGGAGGATTCTCAGGATCAGCTGGGATGACTTACACACTAACATCCATGCTCTCTCTGCAGCCAACATCAGCAGTGTAGAAGCGCAGGTCATGAAACAGCAACTCCGCTGGGCTGACCACTGTGTATGTATGCCTTACACTCGCCTCCCGAAGCAAATAATCTTCTCAGTCAAGTCAGAGAAGAAGGGCTCGCGGAGGGCAGCAGAAGCATTTCAAAGACATACTGAAAGTACACCTTAAAAATGGAGGCATCAACCCAACAAACTGGGAGGACTTGGCGCGGAACAGAACACAGTGGCGCCACACCATACACCAAGACACAGCCCACTTTGAGGAGAACAGACATGCTCACAAGACAGAGAAGCAACAGAGGAGGAAAGAAAGGGCACAACACTCCAGTTAACAACTATGTCTCCCCCAAAATTACCCCTGTCATCTCTGTGGGAAAATCTGCAGGGCACAAATTGGGATCCTCAGCCACCTAAAAACACATCAATGGAAGCCCCTTGGCAGACATCATCCTTGCATCAAGGGATAGCCGAAGTCCTCTTAGATATTAAAGCTAGAAGGGAACATTATGATGGTCTGACCTCTTGCATAACACAGGCTGTAGACTTTCCCTAAATGATTCCTGCATCAAATCCATAGCTGCAGGTTGAGTTAGTATACATCCATTAGAAAGGTACAGCATTCATTCTTTAAATCAAAGACTTCAGGTATTGGAGAACCCCCACAGACCTCACTAGGTAAATTGGTTCAATGGTTTCAATGAATGGTTAAGAACCAACACTGTTAAAAAGGTGCACATTATTTATAGTATGAATTGGTCTAGTTTCAGTTTCTAGTGATTGGATCTTGAACACTTATCTGAATTCTTTGGTCTGGAAACTGAGTGAAAAAGCTCACAAGATGCTGCTTTCCCAGATGATTACCAGCAAGAGCAAGAAGCTGTAGCTGAAGGTGAAAGCGGACAGACACATTCAAATTAGAAACCGGGCACATTTTTCCATGGTGGTGATGGTAAACCCTTGGAATAAACTCCTAGGGGAAGGGGATGGATTCTCCTTCCCTTGGGCTGGCTCTTCAAATCCAGGCTGAGGCCTTTTGGAAGATGCTTTAGTCAAACAGGTTACTAGGCTTGATATGGGGGTAACGGTGAAATTCCTGACCTGTGATAACTAGGTCAGGCTATAAGGGGCCACTAGATCTTAAGAGGCGTAAGAACAGCCATACTGGGTCAGACTAATGGTCCATCTGTCAGTGGCCAATGTCAAGTGTCCCAGAGGGAATGAACAGAACCGGTAATCATCAAGTGATCAATCCCTTGTCGCTCATTCCCAGCTTCTGGCAATGAAAGGCTAGGGATGCCATCCCTGCCCATCCTGGCTAATAGTTGTTGGAGGATCTATCCTCCATGAACTTATCTAGTTCTTTTGAACCCCATTATAGTCTTGGTCTTCACAACATCCTCTGGCAAGGAGTTCCACAGGTTGACTGTTGTGTGAAGAAAGACTTCCTTTTGTTTGTTTTAAAACTGCTGCCTAGTAATTTCACTTGGTGACCCTTAGTTCTTGTGTTATGAAAACGAGTAAATAACACTTCCTTATTCCCTGTCTCCTCACCAGTCATGATTTGATAGAGGTCTATCATATCCCCCCTGCGTTGTCTCTTTTCCAAGCTGAAGAGTCCCAGTCTTATTAAATCACTCCTCAAAGGCAATCAAGGGTTCATTCCATCCAAGCCATCTCTGTTGGGAAGGAAGAGTAGATAGGAAATGCACTTTTCAGAAGCGCACTGGGGCACTTGTCAGGCCATCGACATGGTCTCTTCCGGAAGCAGAGAAGAGAACACCACACTGTTTACACAAAGGGAGATTTTATTTCTCAATCTGGACAGTAAGAACATGTCTAAAACAGCCACTGGGGAAATCTACAAGTTTAAAAATATTGACAAAGTTTAAAAGCTTCAACTCTTTTCCAGGCTGCTCGTTCCCATAGCAAGAGCCTCACAGAGAGCCTGGAGAGAGAGAGTCAGGAATGATGACAATACAGGCGGGGGAAGGTACTACATTTATAAACAGCAGGTCCTGCGGTAATGTCACATGCCATCATTGAGGCCTGGTCTACACTGAGGGGAGGGAATAGCGTAGATGAATCGACGTATCTTATTTCGACTTCCCTCCCGTCCTCATGGCACAGGATCAACAGCTGCAGCTCTCTCGTCGACTCCGCTTCCACCTCTTGCCCTGGTGGAGTTCCAGAGTCGACGGGAGCACGTTCGGGGAAATCGATATATCGTGTCTAGACGAGACACGATATATCGATCCCTGATAAATTGATCGCTACCTGCCAATCCAGCGGGTAGTCTGGACATACCCTGAGTTATGCCAAGGTGACAGAAGCTGAAGACCATGTTTCCAGAGTCAGAAGCCAAGGCATTGAATCGAAGGGTTGAGCCACCAGTACAGTTAAAATGATGCACCCTAGTGTTGAGGCAGTTATGCTGGTATAGGAGTGCTAGTCCTGGGATAGCTATTCCTATAGGAGAAGCGGAATAAACTCTACTGGTATAAAGATGTAGAACTACATCCACCCTAGGGGTGGTACTGGGGACTACAGTGCTAAGAAGTCACACCCCTCACTGACCTAACTGCCCCAGTACAAGATCTGTACACAGACCAGGCCTTAGGGTCACATGTTACTTATACAATTTGGTGTGCACTATATAGCCCCCCTCCCCCGAGAGCTTCTGACTCAAAAGCAACATCAGCCTGTTTCTAGCCGTGGAGGAAAGTCCTCTAGGACACCGAGCTTTGAGGAAGTGACACTAGTTCAGTAACATTCACTTTGGGCAGGGAGCAGCTTTGCTGGCATCCTCCACCCTCCTTTGCTCCCTCGTTCCATGGGATTGTTGGCTCCCAGCTACAGGACACGTTCTGCTCATGAAAGCAGTGCGCCTGGAGCAAGTACCTTAGTAACTAGAAATAAAGGGGTTTCTTCCCTTCAGAGACCAGACAGCAAACGTCCTGGAGATGAGTACAAGACACGAGTACAGTAAGACCCAGGGCTGACCCAGTGCAGCTGGGCTCTTGTGATAACTTGATGTTTCGGAAGCTGGTCACCACCCTTCCCCACCTCCCAGACAGAACAGTTTAGTGCCCCCAGCCCGTACCATTTCTCCAGGCGAGACCCTTCGGAGTCCACGCCGCTGTGGTGCTCATGGCCTGCACTGGCTGGTTTCTATCCCGGCCTGTCTCACCAACACTGATCAATGAGATGAAAACGGAGAGGAGTTAGTACACATACACCAGGGTGAGCAGCCAGCATGGCCCGTGTCAGGCTGCCAGATAGTCCATAGGACATGCCTGCATCTCAGGACCTGCCTCCATAAGCCCCACCCACATGCAGCTAGATGAGACTTGTCAGCATGTCCCCACCTTAGTCCAGGTTACCCAGCTCTGAAAGCAGCTCTAAATAGGACCCCCATGGCATCCCCTGGGATCTGCCACTGTCATGTGCTTGATGGGCCTTAGGGATTCTATGCTGTTCCATGCCAGCGAGCACTGGATTGTTCCCCACAACACCCCGGTAACAGGTAAGTCTTGTCCCCAGGGCAGGGGCAATGCCTTGGTTGTAAGCTGCCATGGGCCTTCCCAGGGCAGCCCACACGTGAGCTTGGACCTTCAGCCCAGGTGAACGATGGCCCCCTCCCACCTTGGCAAACAGCAGCTGTTCAGCCACCTGCATGGATTTTACTCCTGGCCGGGAGGGTTTGTGCAGAATGTGCCCACAGTGGCTGGACCACGAGCTCTCTGGGGCATGAACAGTCTGGCTGGTTTGCCCAGCCCCTAGCACAGCGGGGTCCTGCTCCCCATTTGAGGTCCCCAGGTGCTACCACCACTCGGACATTCATGCCAGTGGGGGACCTGGCCTGATCTGTGGCCCTCTTTTCCCAAAGGGGTGCAAAGTGGCTGCTAGAAGATGCCAGAGGAGAGTTAGCTCTTACCTTTGACTTGCACTTAAGGTACAGTTTGCCTTGAAGCCAGCCCAGTCCTGCCTGCACAAGGACACTGGGGGTCAATGGAGGACAGGACCCAACCGGCAGCCCCAGGCAGCTCTTTCCTAAGCTGTATGGTTCTTGGCTCCCCTCCATCTCTCACTGATCATCACCGGCTCCAGCCGCATTAGCCCAGCCCCATGGTCCATCTGCCAGGTGCAAGCGGCATCCAGGCCTGGAGTGACTCATTCCCAGCCCTGCTGAGCACCTCCACATCTGACAGGCCTCAGCATGACAGACTAGCTCAGCCTGCAGATGGCAGCTGTGTGCTGCCATCACAAGATCCCGTGGCCAGCGCCCTTGTGTGATTTGCCTGAATCTAACCAGGGTGACAGTCACCCCTGCACAGGGTGTGGTGCAGGTCAGCAGGCCACATGGCCAGATCCAATGCCCTTCTCTCAGAGCTGCAAAACCCATCTTGCTAAATGGAGCTGGAGTGGGGTTCCCAGCCCTCTGTCCATGGCTCTGAAAAATGGGCAAGTGTTGGCATGTGCCTCTCTGGCAGTGTGGGCACGTTCATACCCAGCCAGTCCAATGCCTGGCCACCACACCCCATTACTTGACTGTCTATGGACTGCTGTACAGTAAATACCCCATGGCACCTCTGCATTCACACCCTGCATCATTAACATACACCCTGCCCGGCATTCACACCCTGTGTCATTAACACACACCCTGCCCAGCATTCACACCCTGCATCATTAACACACACCCTGACCAGCATTCACACCCTGCATCATTAACATAACATACACCCTGCCCAGCATTCACACCCTGCATCATTAACACACACTGCTCTTCTCTGCATTCACACCCTGTGTGATTTAACACACACCCTGCTCGGCATTCACACCCTGCAATAACAGACTCCCTGCCTAGTTCTGCATTCACACCTTGTGTCATTAACACAGGCACAGCCCAGCTTTGCATTCACACCCTGCATCAAGACACCCATCCTGCTCTGCTCTGCATTCACACCCTGCATCATTAACACACACCCTGCTGTCCATTCACACGCCTGCTCTGCTCTGCCACTACCCTCAGGCCGACCTTTCAAACATCGGTACTAAGGATGGGTCCCATCTAACAGGCATGTCCCCTGGGTTTCCACGAGGACCCCGCAAAACCAGCTCCTTTGGGCTGAAAACGGGGCCCAGCCAGGAAAGCACAATTTGAACTGAGACAACCCTGTGAGCTGCCCCCTTGGGAGGGACCCGCCACACCAGAACATGCCTGTCCGCCAAAGCCAGTGGGAGCCCACCGTGCTCACACATCATGCCACCCTCCCAGGGACCAGCGGGGCAACAAGAGCAATATGGAACAGTCAGTGCCAACTGCATCTGCACGTCCCAGTTCTGCCCACCTAGGAGCCGCCCGCGCCGAGCCCAGGGCAAACTCTGGCTCACAGTTTATCGAGTCTCACAATGTGCACCAACCCCAAGGACACAGCGTGTGTTCAGGCCTCTCCACACGACAGAACATCTCCAGACCCTGCCACCCTGGCAGCGCAGCGTCCCTGTTCAGAGCTGGCCGGGCTGGGGGCACGGCGCAGGGCTGAGCACAACACGCCACACGCCTCGGCAGAGCTTGGTGCAGCTCTGCCTAGCCTGAGAGAGGCCCCCAGGTGACCTGCACGTCAGGCTGCCTGGGCACCCGCTTTCCAGAGGAGACTCCACTTCCACCCACGGCTGGAAGCCAACGAACCCGCCAGGGCTCCCGACACAAGATTGTCCGGCCAGGGCAGCCCTGGGGACTGTGGGCTGCTGAACCGCAACCCACTGATGTCAGGGGAGTTTTGCCACCGAGGCCCATGGGGCCGAGATGACACATTCCCAGAGTGCTGCTCTGGCCAGTCACCCTCTGGTAGCGGAGCCCCCTGGGGCTTATGCCCACAGAACAGCCTCCCAGCAAGGCCCACCCAGTCCTGGCACTGGAGTGGGAGTTGGGGGTGTCTCCATTTTTTACCCTGGGTCTCTGCACCATTTGAGGCCTGGGTTCCCTCAGGGCAGGGCAGAGGATTCACGGCGAGCTCTGAGTGCTCCTCCCCTCTGCAGCAGCCGTGATCACTGGCCCCGGCCCAGGCAGCCACTAGTCCCCGGCACTCCCCGCCTGGAGACTGCAGGGAGTGATCTGGGGAGGCTGCTGCTGGCTAGGATGATGCTGAGAGCCCTGTGGACACTGCAGCACACTGGGCCCAGGCCCTGCAAGGCGACGCCTCGGACAGACCCAGACCCCCCTCTGTGGTGGGCAGGCATCCAGCATTGCCATCTCTGCAGCATGGGCAGGGGCTGAACTCAGGCCCAGAGCTCATGGATAAATATTAACTCAGGCGCCGAGGAGAGAACTCTGGTTCATGCAGCAACACCCCTCACCCATCCTCGACTGGGTCTGCAGACCCCCGGTGGCTGCTCCTGAGAACCTGAGCCAGGCAGCCACATGGGGGCTAGATAGGAGGGTCAACGAGAGCTGTGCTGCAGGCTGGAGGGGAGCTGGGACTTTTGTCTCCTGGGGGAAGGAGCATCTCCCATGTGGCTGGACAATCCCCCCAGCCCAGGATTAGGGCTGTGGGGCCTGGCACACAGTGCCGCACTCTGGATCGCCAGCTGGGGTAAAGGCCCCTGGCAGGAGGAGAAACACCCGGGCCAGTCACCCCGGGGCCCGGATGTGGACAGCAACGGGAGGCTGCCTGCGCAGCAGCCCAGCCTGTTCTCTGATCTGCCTGCCTAGCCGCAGAGCCCACCCACAGCAGAGAGAAGCACAAGGGTCGCCCCCACCTTTATGTCCATGTCTGGGGTGACAAAGTCCTTCAGGCACTCGATGGGGCCCATCAGGAACGGGCAGCGGTTGGAGAAGACCTGCAGCGAGGAAAGAGCCAGCCCTTGAGATGGCAATGGACACAGATCGCCCCCTCTCATGTAGCAGCCTCTGGGGTGGGACGTGGCAGCTCTTTAACAACTGCCCAGCAGCCAAGTGCAGGAAGTGAGCAATGCAATGCTTGAGGTGCTCCAAGCACCGCACAGGTGTTAGCCAACAAACCCTCCCCACCGCCCCCAGAGAGGGGCTGGGGCCGGTTACCGTCCCACCGCCACGCATCCCCATCCCCAGAGCTGTCCCACCACCGCGCATCCCCATCCCCAGAGCTGTCCCACCACCGTGCATCCCCAACCCCAGGGTCCATCCGGCAGCCGTGCATTCTCAGCCCCATCCACAGAGCGGTCCCTCCACCTTGCATCCCCATCCCCGCCCCCAGAACTGGCCGTCCCGCCGCTGCACATCCCCACTCTCAGCCCCACAGCCAGCTGGCCTGCTGCTGTGTGTCTCCACCCCCCATCCCCAGGACCGGCTGACCTGCCACCACGCATCCTCACCCCCCTCCCCAGAATCAGCCAGAGCCAGCTGTCCCAGCGCCATGCAGCCCCCTCTGCATCCCGCCGTCATGCGGCCCCATCATCAGGGCATGGAGCTGCCCCGGCTCACCTGAGATGTCTGAAAACTCCTCTGCACTGAAACTCTGCTCCCCCTCCCTGGGGACACTGACGAAGGCCTGCAAGGCTGGGGACAGCACAATGGCCCCAGTGCTGGCCTGGCGCAGCAGCGCCTCCAGGTACCTGCATGGAGCCAGAAAGCATCCACTTACACCGGACAGCCAGGCCCAGCACTGTTCTCCCAGCCTGCTCCGAGTCTGCCCTGCCAGAGCCCAAACTCCCTTGTACCGGTGTGTGAGCATGGGATGGAATTGAAGGACACTAGCAGAGCTGTGTGGGGAGCTCAGAGCTGGGCTAGCAGGGGCTGCGGGCCAGGATTGAGGGGCACTGGCAGAGCTGGGGGGGAGCTCAGAGCTGGGATAGCAGAGGGCTGTGGGTCAGGATTGAGGGGCACTGGCAGAACTGGGGGGGAGCTCAGGGCTGGGATAGCAGAGGGCCGTGGGTCAGGATTGAGAGGCACTGGCAGAGCTGGGGGGAGCCCAGGGCTGGGATAGCAGAGGGCCGTGGGTCAGGATTGAGGGGCACTGGCAGAGCTGGGGGGAGCCCAGGGCTGGGATAGCAGAGGGCCGTGGGTCAGGATTGAGGGGCACTGGCAGAGCTGGAGGGGAGCTCAGGGCTGGGATAGCAGAGGGCCGTGGGTCAGGATTGAGGGGCACTGGCAGAGCTGGGGGGGAGCTCAGGGCTGGGATAGCAGAGGGCCGTGGGTCAGGATTGAGAGGCACTGGCAGAGCTGGGGGGAGCCCAGGGCTGGGATAGCAGAGGGCCGTGGGTCAGGATTGAGGGGCACTGGCAGAGCTGGGGGGGAGCTCAGGGCTGGGATAGCAGGGGGCTGCGGGTCAGGATTGAGGGGCACTGGCAGAGCTGGGGGGGAGCTCAGGGCTGGGATAGCAGGGGGCTGCGGGTCAGGATTGAGGGGCACTGGCTAAGGGAAGCTCTCCCATGGGCAGCCTGCTCCCTTGTTGGCTCTAGAAGTAGGTTTTTGTTCCTTCTCCTCCCCAGCCCTATTTGCCCAGAAAGTGCAAGATCGAGGGGCCTGACTGTTTCTCCCATTGCTGTCCCCATGCTGGGCAGGGCCACCCGTCGCTCTCCGAGCACCCGCTTTCCAGCCCCATGAAATCCCCCCAGGTGCACAGAACCACAGAAACATGGGGCTGGAAGGGACCGCGAGAGGCCACATAGGCCAGGCACAGAGGCAGGACATCTGGACCATCCCTGACAGGGGTTTGTCCAACCAGTTCCTACAAACCTCCAGTGATGGGGATTCCACAACCCCCCTCGGAGCCTGCTCCAGAGCCCAGCGACCCCAGGAAGCTTTTCCCACTATCTAACCGAGATCTCCCTGGCTGCAAACAGCGGATTCCTTCATCTCCCCTCAATGCACATGGAGAACAACTGGGCATCGGCCTTCTTCGGAACAGCCCTGACCGTAGCTAAAGACTGGTGTCAAGTCCCGCCTGGGCCTTCTCTGCTCTACACTCGACATGCCCAAGACTTTCAACCTTTCCTCATAGGTCAGCTCTTCCCACTTCCCCCATCCCTCCAGGCATCTCCCAGGCTCTCCTGCCCCACGGCCCAGGGATACCCAGAGCTCTCTCCTGTCCGGTGGCCCAGGCCAGGCTGCCCCCAGCCCAGGCACCCACCAGTTGGTGTAGATGGTGGTGAGGGTCTGCTCCCCGCTGGAGTCCAGGGGTTGGGTCTGCTGAAGCAGGACGTTGCAGATGATGCGGCTGGAGTCCATGCACGTGAACTGCCCCAGCGACTGGATGAAGGCGAGGTAGGAGCGCAGGCCAGCCAGCACCTCAGAGGGCCGCGCAATCTCCTGCGTAGCCTGGTTGTAGCTGGCCATCCACACAAAGGATCATTCAAATGAACGGGAAAGTGGGCAGCCCAGATGCCTGGGTTCACTCCACCTCTGCTCCGAGGGGTGACAGGCAGCCCAGATGCCTGGGTTCACCCCACCTCCGCTCCGAGGCTCGACAGGCAGCCCGGATGCCTGGGTTCACCCCCACCTCCGCTCCAAGGGTGACAGGCAGCCCGGATGCCTGGGTTCACCCCACCTCCGCTCTGAGGGGAAACGGGGTAGCCCCAATGCCTGGGTTCACCCCCACCTGCACTCAGAGGGGCGATGGGCAGCCATCTGAGCCATCAGCCATTCTGGGGACCCAGAACCTGTCCCCCCACTGCCCAGTTACCCCAGCCATCTGAAGCACAGGGGGAGGAGTCCTCTGAATGGGGAGAACCCCCACCCCCAAGGGATGGCAGAGCAGCTCTAATGCCCCTTGGGAGACCCCACGCGGTGGGCTTACTTGGTCACCACGATCCGGTCCTTCCTCTGGCTCTCGGCCCCTGGCTTGTCCCGCTCCGGCTCCCCCTTCTTGGGGGGCTGCTTCTGGGCCTTCTTGTTCCGGACCTTGCTGATGGTGGAGGCGCAGTGTTTGGGTAGCAGCTTCCCAGGAGATAGAGACAGGGGCACTGGGCGAGGGAGGGGCTGGGGGCTTGGAGGGCCAGGATTTGGCAGCCCCCCAGACGCACATAGGGTCCCCTCCCCCCACACCCCAGTCCTAGTGCAGGACACATCCCACCTGCCTGGCATCTGGCTCTTCTTGCCACGGAGCCACTGGCCACACTGATGCCCACCCCCACCGCCGCCAGGGCTCAACAAGCAGCAGTCACTGGCCATTTGTTCCCTGGCAAGGCTACATGACTCCAACCACGGCCATCTCCATAGCCCCCAGCACCAAACAGCCCCGCAGGGCTTTGCCAGCCTGGAGAGCAGCCTGTGGAGGGCCGGCCACCGCCCTCAGTCAGCGCGCCCAGATGGCGAGCAATCCTGGTACATGCAACTGCTGCTGTGCACTCAGCTGGCACCTCAACAAGGTACCCACCCAGGATCACGCCACACCCTGTGCCCCTCACCTGCCCGCCGAACCCCAGGCTGGAAGCAAACCCAGGGACCCCACCCAGTGCCATGCCACGCCCCATAACCCCCTTGCTCACTGACGTGCCCCCAGTCTGGCAGCTCCCCCAGTACCGCCCAGCCCCATGCCTATGCCCCTCACCTGCTCACAAAGGGGCCCCCAGGCTGGCAGCTGCCCTGGGCACCGCCCCAAGGGTACAAGCTCCTCCGGCACCCCCAGCACCATGCCACGCCCCTCACTTGCTCGCAGAGGGGCCCCCATGTCCCCAGTCTAGCGGCTGCCCCGGGGAGGGGACCCCTTGACACCATGCCACACCCTCCACCTGGTTGCAGAGGTGCCCCCAGTCTGGCAGATCCCCCGGGCACCCCCCGGCACCGTGCCACGCCCCTCACCTGCTCACTGAGTTTGCGCTGCTCGGCACATGTGTCCATGATGCAGTTGGCAGCCTGCTTGGCGATCTCCTCTAGGAAGTTGTTGCATAGACCCAGGCTGCAGCTCTTCAGGTGGGGATACTGGGGAGAGAGGCCAGGGACGGCTCACGGCTCTGCACCCTCACCTGGCACCTTCCAGCCACAGATCTCAAACGCCAGCCACTGAGCTTCTTACCCCATGGGAGAGGCAACCCTGCCCCTTCCCCATGCGTTGTCCTGTCTCCCCCGCCTGCTCCTCACCCACACATCTCCATGAATGCCTGCCCACCCCTCCTCCCCCCGAGTTCTCCCCACATGGATCATCATGCATGCTCCCCGGCCCTCCCACACGGGGGGTTTCTTCCCCTTTATATTGCCACCCATGTCCCCATGCATGTCCCCTGATGCATCACCATGCATGCCCCCCAGGCTCTCCCCAGGCAGTGCCCCTCCTCATGCAGTACCCCCCCCAGCCATGCACCTCCTCTGGACACATGGGGTGGGTGCAGTGGGCAAAGTGGCTGCAGACGAGCGGGAAGGCGATGGTGAAGCGCAGCATGGCCGGCTCCTCCATGGTCAGAGCAAACAGCTTCTCAAAGGGGCGGACGTAGAAACTGTCGGGGTAGAAGGACACATCAGCGCAGGTGGGGCAGGAAGAGTCTGTGTGCGCGCACACGTCTCTCCATGTAGGTGTGTGTGTGATTCCGTGTACATGTGATTCTGTGTTTGTCTGCATGTGCGAGTCCATGTGCATGTGATTCCATGTTTGTCTGTGTGTGCATGTGCTTTTCCATGTAGGTGTTTGCATGTGATTCTGTGTGTGTGATTCCGTATTTGTGTGTATGTGTGTGATTCCATGTGTGTGTGATTCTGTGTTTGTGATTACATGTACATGTGATTCTGTGTTTGTGAGTGCGTGCATGTGATTCCATGTGAGCAGCACCACCCCAGCCCCTTCAGGTTGCTCAGAGGCCTGGATCCCACTGGCTGCTGTGCCCTCTGCAGCTGCATCTCAGTCCCTCATACCCTGGATCAGAGCCAGGTTCTGGGGGGCGTGGGTCTGAATGTGCCAAGTATAGGGCCAGAAGCCAGGCCTTAGCAACACTCTTCCCACCCGCCATCTGACTGTCCAGTGCTCCCAGAGCAACCCCTGCCCAGAAAAGTCAGTGAACAGGCCTCACACCACGGCTCCGAGGGCAGCAGATCCTCTCCTGCACCAAATGGGGCGACGGGGAAACTGAGGCACTGATGGGGTTGAGGCAGGCCCAGCACTGGCCCCGGGCTCCGGGCGGTGCTGGCCTGCCCACACCAGGCACTGCGCATACACACCAGAAAGCCGACAGGTCCGAAGTCTCCACTACCAGCTCCTCCAGTGAGTCCAGCATCCTGGAGTGGAACATGATGAGGTTCATCACACGGCCCACGTCCGGGCTCTCGCGCAGCTGCATGGGGGCCTTGGCCACACTGGTGTAAGCCTTGGGGGAGGCGGAGAAGGGGGTGAGAAAGAGCCCAGCCCCAGGGCTTGGGGCAGCCACATCACCACACCCCCACCATCAGCCCTGCAGCTCCCCCAGTCGAGCAGAGCGACTCTGTTAGCTGCCAGGACAGGGCGCTGTGCGCTTGGTGCTGCCCTGCCAGGAGTGGTGCCACCAGCTCCCGCTCCCAGCTGTCTTTCCCATGGGCCTGTGGCTGGGCAGGGGCCGCTCCCAGGGCAGGGGAGCCCAGAGCCAGGCCATGGCCCTAGTTAGTGAACAGAAATGGAGCAGAGCTGATGTGGGTGTGGCGGGGGGCAGGGTTGCCAACTGTCTACTCCAGGGGTCGGCAACCTTTCAGCAGTGCTCTGCTGAGTCTTCATTTATTCACTCTGATTTAAGGTGTCGCCAGTCATACATGTTAACATTTTTAGAAGGTCTCCCTCTATAAGGCTATAATATAGAACTAAACGATTGTTGTATGTAAAGTAAATAAGGTTTTTAAAATATTTTAAAAGCTTCATTTAAAATTAAATTAAAATGCCGAGTCCCCCAGACCAGTGGCCAGGACCCGGGCAGTGTGAGCGCCACTGAAAATCAGCTCACGTGCCGCCTTCAGCTACCGGCCGCTGGAGCATGTCAGACGTTTGTCTGCTAGACTGAGGAGCCTAAATGCACCCTTTTCCGTTTCTCCGGCGGCAGGTACTAGGGACTGTGATCTAGTCGCCCTTTGACCTGCTCTTTCTGAAGATAATCCACGGAGAACCTGCAGTGTTTCGCTAGAGTATTTTTTCCAATGCTACGGGGAGCAGTCTGGCCTGTGGTGCTGGGGCTGCCGACTCCCAACCCCAGGGCAGGATCCACAGCGTCCCCTTCCCGCAGGGGTCATTTCCCATCTCCCCTCGCTCGCTCTTGGCCCATGTCCCGTCAGGCCACGCCAGGCAGAGCGGGTGCCACATGGGCCTTGCAGCAGCCGCGCCCCCTTTGCACATCTGTGCTGGGGTATGGGCCACGTGCAGCCCCCTGAAGCAGAGCCCCTGGCACAGCCTCCAGCGCAGCTCAGCCCCCTCCCACCCCCAACCCACTGGACTCCAGCACAGATTTTGCTGCATGTGACAAAGTGGGAATTTTCTGTAATATTTTTGATGCCCGTACGTGCCTCAGTTTCCCCCAGACTGTGCATTGCTACCCTGTGAAGGGGACAAGGGTTAAGTTTGCACTCGGGGCTGGCTAAGAGATGGGGCGGGGAGGGAGGGTTGCCTGGCTAGCTGACCCTGAAGGTCACTAAAAGTCTGGCTGAGGCCGACCCATCTCAATGGAAAATCCAGTCACCAGGACAGTGATACCTCATGCCCAGCGCCAAGTGGGAGGAGCAGGCCCCCCTGGAGAGCAGGCCTGGGCGGGGGGAGGTGGGTGCCTGAGTGTTGGCTGCTGGAAGGAACCCCCAGTCCCTGGGAGCTGAGGAAGGGAGGAAGTCAGAGAGGGAGACACGAGGCCTGAAAAAGGAGCTCCCTGGGGCCCCGGCCTGGCCACGTCAGCCTGTGCTTTCCCCTTTGGGTCGCTCTGCTGAAGACTCCAGTACTGGGCTCCAGGGGACACAGCTGGGCTGGGGGAGATGGGGAAGGGGCGTCCGGCTCTGACGAGGGGACCCAGCGGCACCAGGAGCCTGGCTCAGGGAGCTGCTGAGCAGAGCTCCCAGGGTGGGGCAGGAGGGCTGGAGCCCCGAGGGTCAGTCTCAGGAGGCTGGGAGGCCCCATAGCTGCCCTGGAGGAAGTGAGACCACCTTAGGGTCCAGCACATTAAAGGAGTCCCTCCAAGGGCCTGTCCCAAAGCTGGGGTGTGGCACCGATCCTGGGATCTGGGACACTGTACTAGTCACTTTGGGTGCTCCCTGCCCTTCCCCTGGGTCTGGTGGGGATCCCCCTCCACCTCCACCAGCCACACACCCCCCACCAGCTGCCCACTGCCTCCCTGCCACTGCCCTGCCCTCAGCAGCTACCCTCCGCCTCCCTGCCAGACGCCCCTGCCCCGCCACCTGCCTTCCACCCCCAGCCTGCCTTGCCCCAGCAGCCATCCTCCATGCCCGTGCCAGCCCCCACGCATGCCAGCCCCCCCCACCTGCTGCCCCCCCAGCGCCCTCTTACCCTTTCAGACTGCTGAAGAACTCCTCGGTGACCTTGTGGATCTGCAGGGCGTCGTCGCGGATGAGGCTGATGTAGAGCGAGCCCTGCAGGCCCAGCTTCCACAGCTCCAGGCACTGCGGGTTCGAGCTCAGGCAGCCGTGGCACAGGAGGAAGCCGACTGCAGGGAGGGGCAGAGGGGAGGGGTCAGGGGCACAGCAGGGAGGTGAGGAACACAGAGGGTGGGGCGGCAGGGGGCAAAGGGGCATGGCAGGGATGCAGAATGTGGCAGGTCAGGGGAGGAGGTGGCAGGAGTGAGGAGCACAGAGGCTGGGGCAGCAGGGGTCAGGAGGCACAGGAAGTGGGGTGGCAGGGGTCAGGAGGCACAGGGGGTGGGGTGGCAGGTGCATGGCAGGCCACAGGGAGGAAGTGGCAGGGATGAGGGGCACTGGGGCTGGGGCGGCAGGGGTCGAGGGACCCCGGGGTGCGGCATGTCAGGGATACAGTAGGTGGCAGGGCATGGGTGGCAGGGGTGAAGGGCACAAGGGTTCAGAAGGAGGGGAAGGGGCGTAGTGAGGGGGATGTCAGGGGCACAAGGGGCACAGAGGAGCTGCCAACCCCGACTCCCCATCCTGCCCCCTCCCATCACCATGGGGTGAGCAGGCACTGCCAGGCATCCAGAGGTCAGCAGACGCAGGTGCTGCTGGGCCAAAAGGGGCAGCGATCCCCAGCACCGAGGCCCCAGATTGGGGCTGCTAGTGTGAGGTAATGGCCAGGGCTGGTCTCTCTCTGGTCTCTGGTGCTTGTGACTTTCAGAGAGGTGGGACCTGCCTGATCCCCCAGGACTAGGCAGGTGATGTGATGAGTGTTAACCCTTCCCTGCCACCTGCCTGCCCACCACACTGGGGGCCTCGTACTGTGAGAGGTACGTATGGTGGGGGGGGCATTGTCCTGGCTCTTGGCCCTCACTGCCCCCTTGGCCTTGTGGGGGACTGACCCAGCCCCCCAGCCCCCATGGCCAAGCACTTGGGATCATGGGGTCCTACCTGAATGGCTGCACCAAGAGGCACCCTGCCCTCACTCCCCATGGACAGGGGTCAGCCATGCATGCTGGGAGTCCCTACACTGGTCCCTACACTGCTGGACAAGGGGTTGGGGTCTGTCCCAGCCCCCTCAGCTGGGCGAGCCGGCTGCAGGCAGAGCCATCGTACAGTGTCCTGCGGGCAACACCCCCCTGAGCTGTGCGTTCAGGGCCCCTCCCGACGGCCCCCAGGCCCCGGAAGTCCAGACTCACGACATCCGAGCTGGCCGGGCTCAGCATGGTGGCCGCGTTGCTGATCAGGCTCAGGAGCTGGTCGCTGCGCCACTGCTCAGCTGACTGGTTCCTCCGGGCAAAGAGGAAATGGAGAGACAGAAGTGCACTGGTCACGGCCTGGAGGGGGCAGGGGGCAGTTAGCAGGGGCAGCAGCAGCAATACAACAGCTACAGCTACAACTACAAACCTCCTAGAAGGAATGTTGCGGGCCAGAAATGAGCCCGTAACTATGTGCTGCTCTCAGGGGAGGATAGCACCATAGGGGGCCTGGGGCCAGGCATAAAGCATTATGTGGAGCTAGGTTTGGGGCTGGATGTGGGGCCAGGCCTGCTGGGGCAGGTTCAGATCTCAGCTGCCCCTGGCTGAGAATCTGGAGTGAGCCAGGAGCTGTCCATACCACACCTCTGGTCTCACACACATTGCCCCACAAGCAGCGTCCGGCCCCTCACATGCACCATCAGCATAATCACACATGCACACCAGGCCAGGCTGGCACAACTGCAGGCCAGCTGTGCCTTACTGAATTCCAGGTGGCAGGTGGGCACAAGCCTGTCCGGATCTAAAGACCCCTCCCCAAACCTTACAGGAGGAGCCACTGAACCCAGGGTTCAACTGAGTGCAGGGGACAACTCAGGAAGAACAGAGTCGGGAGTGGGGGTCTGTGACATTCTATTCCAGGGGTTCTCAAACTGGGGATCAGAGCCCCTCAGGGGGGCGCAAGGTTATTACATGGGGGGTCGAGAGCTGTCAGCCTCCACCCCAAACTCCACTTTGCTTCCAGCATTTATAATGGTGTTAAATATATAAAAAGTGTTTTTAATTTATAAGGAGGGGTCGCACTCAGAGGCTTCCTATTTGAAAGGGGTCACCAGTACAAAAGTTTGAGAACCGCTGTTCTATACCTTGGGGGAGTGTCCTGTAACCCCCATATTCTTCATTTTCATATAATCATATAATCATGCCTTGTAAGGTATCAGGGGAAAGGTTACGATCTGCTGAAAGTCATTTCTCTGTCCATATATGTGTATCATTAATGCATATGAAGTTATGAAAATTGTGTTGTATGGCGATCACTAAAACATGCTGTAAGTTGGGGAATCAACTAGACAGTAGCTCCCCAGAAGCAACATCAAGGAAAGTAACCAACACCAGGGTGGGGTTTCAAACAACCCATCAACAACCATTGTCCAGCAAGGGAGCTACAATTCAGTGATTCACCTGCACGAGGCCACACCAGGCGAATTGCTCAACCTTGCCTGAAGACTCAGCAATGCCCCCCAGACATGCCTGGACTTGTGTCCCCGAGCACATGGAGGGTATAAAACAGACAGGGTGGACAGATAGAGTAGACAGAGGTATAAAGCAGACACACTGGGCCTTTCTCCTTCACCCACCTACACTGCAGCCATCAAGGACACTCTGAAGCCTCCATCTGAGGGGACTGGCCCAGATTTCAAGGAGGAAACCTGTATACTATGGACTGCAATATCCACTGGGGTGAGAAAAACTGCTTAAGCTAGATGATGCCCAGTCTAATAGGGTCGAGTTTAGACTGCGTGCTAATATTTATTTTTCTTTTGGTAACTAACTGACTTTTTGCCTATCACTCAATATCACTTAAAAGCTACCTTTTACAGTCAATAAATATGTTTAATTGTTTATCTTTACCAGTGAGTTTGTATGAAGTGTGTGGCAAATCTGCTCAGGTTTTGCAAAGGCTGGTGTATGTCCACTTTCCATTGATGAAGTGATGAACCAATTAATAAATCTGCATTGCTCATCTTGAGCAGTGCAAGACGATGTATTCCTGGGGTACAGTGCTGGGAGCTGTGGGGATTTGGCTCTGGTGCCTTTCTCTGTGTGATTTGTGAGTGGCTCTGGGAGCATCCATGCAATCTAGCCAGGTGTGGGGCTCCACATACGGTTGTGCTGAGTGATACCAGCACCTGGAGGCATCGTTAACAAGGCATCGTGAGATACAGCCCAGGCTGGAAAGCGTTAAGGGGGCACAGTGGTCCCACAGTCCCAGGCTGCACCCCGGGGATCCCATCACAGTGACGCAGCGAGCAGGGTGAAATACACAGCTTGTTGTACTGAGCAAGATTTGCACTTCGTACACTGGTGTAAAGATTTTAAGTGAAGGCTTTAAGTGTGGTGGCTAAGGAGAGTCAGGAGGAGGCTACCAGTTTATTTTCTGTTTGCTTATTTTGGGTGAGGGAAGTAGGGACAGAAAATCAGGACAATGAGTGAAAGCAGTGAAGCAATTGTGAAGGAGCTTTTGAAGCTGCAGGTTGCAGAAAAGGAGAGGGAGCACCAGAGACTATTGGACCTGAAAGAACTGGAGATAAAGGAGAAGTGGGAAGCAAGAGAAAGAGAAAGAGAAAGGGAAAGGGAAAGAGAGTGAAAACACCAACTGAACCTGTTAGAGAAGCAGAACCAGAACCCACCAGCCCCAGGAATTCCCATCACTCCAAAAATCCACAATTGGGATCATTTATGTCCTGCATACAATGAGGCAGACAATGTTGCTGAATATCTGAGCACCGCTGAAAGGCTGTGTGCAGTGCATGAGATCCCTGAGGCTAAGAGTTCCTACCCTGACTGCAAAATTAACTGGTAAAGCTCTAAATGTATTAAATGAAATGCCTATGGAGGATGCTTTTAGACTATTGTAAATTTAAAAACACGCTTTTGCGAAGGTTTCAGATTCCCCTGAAACATACAGCGTTAAATTTAGGCATGTTCAGAGGGATACTGGTATGAGTAATGGGGAATATGAGAACAAAATGAAAGATTTGATGGGAAAGTGGGTGAGGGCAAAGGTGTTACAAGCTTTGAGGGAATGCTGGATCTTGTTGCTCAAGAGCATTTCCTAGGCATGTGTAAGGCTGATGTAAAGCAGCGTCTATGGGACAAAGATGTAAAGTCTGTGGATGAGACGGCGTCTCTTGCTGATGCCTTTGAATGGACCCAGGTGTCTATTGAAAACAAACCACTGAAAGAGGTGTTTAAAGCTGGTGGGAAGGGAAGATCCCATTTTATCCCTAGCAAGAGGGAGGATGGCTGAGAGGCTGAGTACTCCCCTCCCCAAAACCATTCCTCTAACCCTTGTCCCAAACATCCTGTAAAAGCAGAAGAGCCCAAAAGGTGCTATCAATATAAGTCCAACCAGCATCTGAGGAATAAACGCCTCGTGCTAGGAGGAAGCAGGGAACCAACAGCTCATGTTAGTTCTGCTGTCCTCAACACAGAACCCCCCTCCCCCAAGCAATTGGAACCTATCATATTGGTTTTGTGAGGTTAGCCTCTGCAGAACCAGATATGGAGCATGTTAAGATTATCGAAATTAATGGCAGGGAGTACTGGGGGCAGAGGGATACAGGGGCCCAGATCTCTCCGGTTAAGCAGAGTGTGGTCTCAAAGGCCAGTATGTTCCCTGGCCAAACGGCAGAGATTGTGGGGTGGGCGAAAGCAGATTCCTTGTACCGCTAGCTAAAACCCATGCGGTGTGGGAAGATTTGGAAAGTGTTTTGAGAGTGGGGGTAGTGGAACACCTCCTAGTCAACCTGCTTCTTGGTAATGATTTTTTCTGTGTACCTCAGATTAAGGTATTTACCCACAGCAAGAAGGAGTTTCATGCTGGGATCCCCAAGGGAAAGGGTAAGGTCTCAGGAACTGCTGAGAGAATGGGAGAGTCTCCTTGATTCCTCTGCAGCAGGGAGAAACCACATGCCTTCAAGTGGGAGGGTGGTTGAGACCAACTCCTGCCCTGCAGCTGGAGGAACACCATATCAGGAAGGGATGGGGGGTAACACCTGCCAGGAGAGAACTATCCAGGTTGTTAACTAATTGGAGATATACCAATCTCCTAGAACTGGAAGGGACCTTGAAAGGTCATTGAGTCCAGCCCCCTGCCTTCACTAGCATGACCAATTTTTGCCTCACATCCCTAAGAGGCCTCCTCAAGGATTGAACTCACAACCCTGGGTTTAGCAGGCCAATGCTTAACTGCTAGCAAGTTGCAGCTTGAACCAGAGACAAGCCAGGCTCTAGGGAGCAGAGAGCAATGTGTCCCAGAGGAGAGCCCAGAGAAGAGCAGGGGATCTCAGAAACCACTGAGGTGGGTGAGGATTCTGGTGACTCTGTAACACAGGGAAGCAGGGTGCTTCCAAGTATGGGAGGGGCTGAGACTAGCTCCTTTCCAGCAGAAGGCAACATGCCCTCAGGTGCAGGGACAGGAGAGGTGTTGTCAGTGATTAAAGAAACTGTCCAGAGTTTTGCAGCTGAACAAGGGAGGGGACCCCTTCCTAGGGAGCACAGAGAAATGTGTTTTGGGAGGGGGCCCAGAGGAGGAGACTGGAGAAGGAATAGGGGGGGTACAGGAACGTCTCTTGGGAGAGGACGCCCAGGACTGGATGGCTGAGTCAGCATCTGTGCATCCAGGCACTCAGCCTGGACCCAGGTTTTGAGAAGGACCTGTGTAACCGACCTCCTGGAGGAGCAGTCACACGGCTGACTTCTCAGGGACAGAGAAAGGGGTGGCGGAGGGTACCCCAATCCAGGTCCCAGTTTTTCAGGATGCTATTTCTGATACGTGTTTGAAACGTAACTGTCTCTTTAAACCAAGATGCAGCTCCAATGCCTGTGACGGCAGAGGAGTTGAGACCAGGAAATTGCCAGGTGGTAGTTTGTGAGAACAGAAATAACCCAGCTGACAGAGAAGGGGATGTTTTCCCCCAGGCTGGTGAGAGACAGGGAGCAGTTATGGGAAAGCTGCTGGGAAAAGGTGAATCTGATCAAAGGGTAAACAGACACCTAGCCCAGAGAGCACAGATCACAGCCCTCTAGGGGTCAGGGCTGGGAGGGGAAAACACTGGGTAACCCCAAAAACGAAACTGGATTTTACAGTCCTGGGGTTGGGTGGTAGCCCCCCAAAGGGCCAGCCAGTGTGCAGGATCCACCTGGACCCTTATCTGGCCACACCCTGAGATATTAAAATCCTAGAAACGTAATTAAATTAAGAGCCTCCCAGAGGGGAATGCTCAGAGAAAGAAAAGCCAGTGACTGATTACATGGGAGAGAGTCAAAGGACACCCTGGGTACCGAACAAACTAACCTCAAACGACACTATCTGAACAGGGGGCCTGGTATCACAAAGATACTTGTAAACACCCATCTGTGATAAAAAACATTGGTATTAATGTTAAGTTTTGGGATAAGAATTTTGTTACTGACATTAAACCTTATAGCACAGGCAGCCAACCTGGGGCTCCGGAGCCGCATGCGGCTCTTCAGAAGTTAATATGCGGCTCCTTGTATAGGCGCCGACTCTGGGGCTGGAGCCACAGGCGCCAACTTTCCAATGTGCCAGGGGTGCTCACTGCTCAACCCCACAGGCCCTGCCCCCACTCCACCACCTCCCCTGAGCCTGCTGTGCCCTCGCTCCTCCCTTCTCACTCCCAGAGCCTCCTGCATGCCAGGAAACAGCTGATGGGGAGGGAAGGGGAGGCGCTGATTGGCGGGGCTGCTGGTGGGTGAGAGGCACTGGGAGCAGGGGGCGGGCTGATCAGGGGCTCCTTTGGCTCTTTGGCAATGTACATTGGTAAATTCTGGCTCCTTCTCAGGCTCACGTTGGCCACCCCTGGCTTATGGTAACGTTAGTTCTCAGTTAATACCTGTAAACAGATTTAAAGCTTATCACAGCAGAGAAACCATAACAAACCTGGTTAGCTGTGTGTGAATGGGGAAACTGAGGCACGCCACCTCATGGCCTTGATGGCTGGGTGCCAAGAGAACTATAACACAAACTGCCTTTGAGTTAGTCAGTGACCAACCCTCCTGCAGTAACCTAAGGCGGGAGGTGTGACTTTCTATACCTCCCAGGCTGCAGAAACCAAAGGGGGCACAGCAGTACCACAGTCCCAGGCTGCACCCCAGGGAGCCCTGCACAACCAGGGTCATAGGTTCAAAGGCAGGGATCCAGAAGGGGACACTGAGCAGAGTACCCTGGACAGCATCCACTGCTCCTCAAAGGTGTCTAGAGAGCCAGTAGACGCCACCCATAGGAACTCTGCCCAGATGCGTGAGACAAGGGAGGAACGGAAATAGGACCCACAGCCGCAGAGCACCCCCTGGTCTAGCATCCTCCTCCTGGTGCTGTAGATGGAGCACTTTGGCCAGCACCAGGAGGAGGTTGCTGAGGAGGTCTCGCGACTTCGTGGGGCTGCGGACAGGATGTGTGTATATGAAGAGGTGTGAGGAAAAGTGCAGCCAGAACCTCAGCAGGAGGTTCTGAAGGAGCCGGAAAAGGGGTTGCAACCTGGAGCATTGCAGACAGGTGAGTGTCAGGGTCTCCCTCACACTGCAAAATGGACAGGAGTCAGGATGGAGTGAGCCGCGCCAGGTTCGCGCCTGTGCTCATGGCTCCATGAAGGAGTAGCCAACTGATGTCCCTGGCGGGCCGAGGGACCAAGGTGGAGCACAGGCTGGCCCACCGGGGTTCCTCATCCAGCCACTTGGTATCGGGGCGGGACACAAGGGTGAGGAAGTGCAACGTGTGCAGCACGAGTGTGTAAAGTCGTTCCCTAGGTGCGGTTCAGAATGAACCAGCTGCAGGGCGCGCAGCTGTACCGGGTTGCGGAAAGGAAGGAGTCAGGGGGCTCGTGGGGCAGGGGCCCAATGAAAAGGCCAGGGGTGAGGGGCGGGCAGGGGGCACCTCTCACAGGACCGTGCATGCGGCCCGGACTCTGCTCTCATGCAGTGACAGCTGTGCCCAGTGGTTATCACTAGGGCCAGCCACCCCCTCCCCCAGTCCACAGCCCCTCGCTGTGCCCAGTGGTTATCACTAGTGCCAGCCACCCCCTCCCCCGGTCCACAGCCCCTCGCTGTGCCCAGTGGTTATCACTAGGGCCAGCCACCCCCTCCCCCGGTCCACAGCCCCTCGCTGTGCCCAGTGGTTATCACTAGGGCCAGCCACGTCCTCACCCGGTCCACAGCCCCTCACTGTGCCCAGTGGTTATCACTAGGGCCAGCCACGTCCTCACCCGGTCCACAGCCCCTCGCTGTGCCCAGTGGTTATCACTGAAGGTGCCAGCCGCCCCTCCCCCCATGAGCAAGGCCCATCGCCAGTGTCACTCACCTTGGTGTGAGGCCCGAACTCCTCAGTGAGTTTCTTGAGTGGGGTGTCATACTCCAGCACCATCTGGGCCAGCCGGGCATAGCTGGGGTCGCTGCACAGGGACAGCAAGGGCAGGGATTTTGTTCATGCCCCCACAGCAAACTGCCCCCCACTGCCTGGGTCATGCACCCCTCAGCAAACTGCTCCCCAATGCGGTTGTGCACCCCTCACTAAACTGCAATGCAATGCCTGGGTCATGCACCTCATGACAAATGACCTTGCAGGCTCTGCCAGTGCCCCTCACTCTTCCACAATGGCACTACCTCTGGGATTTATACACTGCCCCCTGGAGCCCTCTGACCCACACATACTCTGCAGCAGGGAGTCCCACTGGTTAACTTATCCCGTGGCCCAGCCCAGCACTGTGTGAACCACTCTCTCCTGCACAACCCCCCTCAGTCCCCTCTCACCTGCTGCCCTGGATCATCTCGTGGGCACAGTTGTACATCCTGATCAGGGCTTTGCGGTCCTCAATACGCGACAGCGACATGATGACAGACGTGTAGGTCACCACCAGGTCCAGGTAGTTCTTGGTGAGGTCGTAGTTCACGTGCTGTGGGGGGGCAGTGTAGTGGGGGGTGGTCAGTGTCCAGGAGCAATTGTGCATGTGTGTGTGTGCGTGCGCATGTGCGAGCACTGCTCCCTGCTGGAGGGGATGCGCCCTGCAATGCAATGCATGCAGTGCATGGAGATGGAGGGTCCTGCAGAGAGGAGAGCTGCAAAGCCAGGCATGCAGTGGGGACTCCCCAGCCCAGCACCCCCCAGGCTGCTCTTTGCACACAGCCTTGCTGGCTGTTGGTATTGGGTGACATTCCTGGGGGAACAGCAGCCCTCACAGGGTGGGACGGTGCTCGGTGCATTACGGGCCCACCGGAGATCGGGGCCCCAGGTGCTGCATGGACACAGAGCACACTATCTCTGTATTACCAGGATGCAAAAATACAGGGTCTAACTTATAAAAACTGGAGAGACTTCCCCTCCCTCCTCCTCAGAATAATCAAAGTAACAGCAAACAGAAATAAAGATATTTCTCAGCAAACACACAATTGCAAATATAGAAAGCAACTCAAAAGACTAATCCGCCTTTTTAACTAATACTCACTATACTGGATAGTAGGAAATACTCCAGGAGAACTTGGAGACATGTCTGGCCTCTCTTAGATCCAAAGAGAGCACACACACTCAAACAAAGAACACAGACAAAGCCTTCCCTCCACAGAGATTTGAAATTATCCTGTCCCTTGATTGGTCCTCTGGTCAGGTGTTCATCAGGTTACTGAGCTTGTTAACCCTTTACAGGTAAAAGAGACCTTAACCCTTACTATCTGTTTATGACACCCCTACATGCAGCTTCCATTGATACAAGCACTGACGTGTAGGGACGTCAATTGGAAGACTATGGCTCTTTGTTTTGAGTCTGATTACTGACATTGGCATCATCCAAAAACAACTACTCTAGAATGTCAAGCTGACAGTATGACACAAGCTTATGACTCACAGGCACTTGGGAAAGGGCATCATTTGGTTTTACACAGGAGTATTCCTTCCCTGCTTTGACCTATGGGGTGAGATCCAGGATTTGGAAGAAATAATGCAGGTTGCTTTTAGAGAATGCGAGAAACATGATCATTTTATTAATTAAAAAAACCCGGTTGGCTATATTCAGTGCCACTGCCAGTCTACACACGCAGAAATCAACCCAAAATAATTGGCTTATGAAAATTACCAGGCACACCTCATTTAACAGGTTCGCTCATTTGCAAGCGATCACAAAGGTTTGCTAAAAGTTAAAACCTGGGGAGTAGCATTCCAAATGAATAGGAATAAGGGATGACTCTGGGAAATCCTAGGGGTAGATGTGCTAACATTTCTGCCAGCAGGAATGTCATCACAATGGCCAGAAACAGAGGGCTAGAACCGGAGTTCTTTCAAACCAGTCTTCATGGCAGCTGTGGCATCACTCACACAGGAAGAGAAAATGAGAGGTCTGATGCTCAGGCTCTTAAGGATGTTGTCATTATCGCTAACGTAATACTAATTATGACTTTAAACAAGGGATACAATTTCCCCTTCTGGAATCTTACAAAAGAAATACGGGGATTTTTTGTTTGTTTTTGTTTGGGTAATTAGCCATTGCAATTCACTATAGCTAGACTCAATGAGGTATATCAACTCCAATTTTATGGTTCTTATGATGTAAAACATCTTCCCCTTTTATTTGTCATTTATTTCAAAGGATGCCATTGTAATAGAGGATCTAGACAGAAGCCCAGTGGTTATATATCACAAGGCTATTGTCCTAATTTCTGTTTTCCAGAACAAAGACTTCTTTGTATCTAGATCTGCTGGACCAAATTAATACCGCCTATGAGATCAGGAAAAAAATACACACACCCTCACACATTTTTCTGTTTGTTCAACTGCAGAATTAATTAGGAGTAACCTCACTCCCATCTGGCACTCCAAGCAAGCTGTCCTCATGTTCTAAATGGATAAAGACATTTCTCCATTTGCTGTCCTCAAAGGTGACATGCAAATTAAAAATTGGGCTTATGCTTTTATTGTTTTGATGAAGACTTGAAAGGTAGGTTTTGAAGAGAATTGTACCTGTTTTGACAACAATAAACCTTGCTCATCTGCCTCGGAAAACTCCGAGGACTGGAGAACTAGCAAAATGACACTAGGCTAGAGAGGGAAATGTGAGAGGGGGTTGTAGTGAGAATGACTAAAGCTTTGTTTGTATAACATATTTAACGTCAATGACAAATCAGCATTTTGGATAAAAGATGGGCTTGTGAAAACATTTAGCACATCTCCACTCCTTCAATTAAAGGGCTTGGTCTAACATGTTTATTGTCAGGTCATTCAGCAAGTCCTCCAGAGAGATTAGACTTGACGTTCCTGATATTTCTAAGGTTAAAAAAAAAAGCAAAAATTAAACCCCCCCATCGACAAATAATAAACATAAAAGGGCACAAGCCCAAGTTAAAAACCAAAACAATGGAAAGGCTCCAGCCTTCTATCCCAGAGGGCTGCATTTCAGTGGTGGGTGACAATCCCTGTATTTATATGGTTTATTCTGTAAAGACTGTAAAAGGCTAAATGATTATTGCAAAAGTAATTAAATATCAGGAACTAGGTTTACCCTAAACCTGTAAATACTGCTTAGTGCTAGAGGGCACAAAAGTCAATTTCACTCTTTCACTAGTCCCAGTAGTTATCTACATGCAAAGCTCGTAGTGGTTTTGCATTCATTTATGCTGCCGGAATCCCCAGGGTATCTCAGCCACCTGTGCTAACTTGGAATGCAGGCGACTCTACTCTCCCCTACCCCAGGCTAAACAGACAAGCCAAGAGCCTCTGAACTCTTCACCTGCATCTCCGCTGTAGTTTGGTTTTCCCTGCTCAGTAAATACAGCACCAGGGCCGCCCAGAGGGGGGGGCTAGAGGGGCAATTTGCCCCAGGCCCCGGGCCCTGCAGGGGCCCCCACGAGAGTTTTTCAGGGCCCTGGGCAGGATCCTTCACTCGCTCCGGGGCCCCGGAAAACTCTCGCGGGGCCCGGGCCCCCGGAGCTTCTTCGCTCCCAGTCTTCGCTGGCCGGGGGTCCTTCCTCTCCGGGGTCTTCGGCGGTGGGGCCCGGCGGCAGTCGCGGCGCGGGGGTCCCGAACGGAAGGACCCCGCCGCCGACTTACCCGAGTGGGGGCCCCACCGCCGAAGACCCGGGCCCCGGAATCCTCTGGGCGGCCCTGTACAGCACCACAGCTACACTTCACCTGACTTCACTTTCCCAAAGGGAAGCTGTGTAAATTAATGGCTATATCACTAGACTAGGCATTAGGAGACTTGGGTTCTGTTCCTGGCTCTGCCACTGGTTTGCTGGGAACTTGGGGAAAGTCAGTTCTCCTCCCTGCATCTCAGTTTCCCTCTTTAGCAAAGCAGTTAGAGATCCACTGCTGAAAAGCATTGTATAACAGCTAGGTGGCATTTGATATTATTAAAGCTCCTCCTGGCTAAAGCCAGTGAACTGCAGAAGTTCTGCAGTACTGAATGATTTCCCAGAAATGGAGCAAACTCCTCTCCCAGCCCAGGAATCAGCAACTGATGCCACTTCCCTTAGAAGCATGCAATCTAGATAGAATCCACTTCATTAGTAACAGAGATCTCCAAGTGGCACCATTTCAAAAGGTGCCCCACTGATGTGTAGAAACATCCATGGGCACAATTATTTCTGACTTGGTCCACCAAAGCCAGAATCACAGCCGGGAGCATACATGGAGCCCTCTGCCATTCCATATTAAGTAACAATAAGGTTAGGATCAATATTGCTATTGACTGGTGTTAGTGGTTGGATTCTCTGGATTGTGCAAATAGCTTTGTGTTCCTCAGAATTCCCAACTCCTGAAAAGTTGCAACATTGAGGTTTTTGGGAGTGGGAGAGGTGTGGTGTGGTGTGGTGTGGAGGGCAGGGGAAATGCTTGAAATAGATCTCGGATGACAGACTCTGAAGATCTGGACACCACACGGAAAGGGCTCTTACCACTTTTATCTTGCCAAAAAACAGACACCCAAACAAGCAAACACACACAGTACCTTCAGAGAACTAGTACAGGCGCATAGGCAGCAGGTTTGTATAATTTTTGGTGGGGCCCAAAATGGTGGTGCCCCCCGCCCCGCTCCCGCCCTGTAAGCCGATATAAAATGAAGCTACAACGCGTCAGCGCCACAAGATCACAAGGGTCAATTAAAAGTGGAAAGTCAGAAGCAGCACTTGCCTACTTCAATATACAGTATTATATTTTGTTGCACCTGTGGTGATGAAGTGGGAATGTTCTTAATATTTTCTCTGAATACTGTGTGGGTGCCTCAGTTTCCCCTGCAAGATGCCAACTGAAGGTGTTGGGGACAAAGAGATAAGGTAGCCTCCTTGTCACACTCACACGCACTCGCACACTCACACACACTCTCACACACACTCACACACTCACACTCACACACACACTCTCACACACTCACACACACTCTCACACACACTCACACACTCTCACACACTCTCACACGCACACACACACTCTCTCACACACACACTCACACTCTCACACACTCTCATACACACACAAACACACACTCACACACTCACTCACACTCACACACACTCACTTACACACTCACACTCACACATTGTGGATCGAAAACTAGGGGTTTTAAAAAGCAGAAAAAAATAACGGACAATGTCTGCTTTCCTTCAAAATTTGTTGTGGTTTTTTTGATCGAAAAGCTGAAATTAGTTTGCCAAAACCCGAACATGGTTTGGGGTTTCAGAAGTGTGTGGCCAAATATTTGCTGCTTGCTGTGTTTGATTGTTTAAAGAAACAATAAAAAAAATTCTGCTTAAAAAAAATCCGCAACTTTTGAACCACCTCAGCTTGTGACCAAACACCTGAGCCCATCCAGGCAGAGATTTTTCCAGGTTTCTGATACTCTGCTGGCTTCCGTGACTCATATCTGTCTCCATAACTTTGGCTTCATTTAGGTTAGAACATAAGAACAGCCATACTGGGTCAAACCAAAGGCCATCCTGCCCAGTATCCTGTCTACCGACAATGGCCAATGCCAAGTGCCCCAGAGGGAGTGAACCTAAAGGTAATGATCAAATCATCTCTCTCCTGCCATCCATCTCCACCCTCTGACAAACAGAGGCTAGGGACACCATTCCTTACCCTGCCTGGCTAATAGCCATTAATGGACTTAACCTCCATGCAGTTATCTGTTTCCTAGAGACTGGCTCCATGGGGACCCTCAAAAACTGTAGACGGTTACTGTGGGTTTGTCTTTAGTAAAGCTTATGTACATACTCCACGAACTGAGCATTTGAGCTTGTTCCAGAATCTGGGATGAGCCTATGTTGTCAAAACTGAAATGCTCAAAATAGCACATGCATGTGAATAGACACAGGGTGCTAAAATTAAATTACCCCAGGGGTTCTCAAACTGGAGGTCAGGACCCCTCAGGGGGTCACGAGATTATTACTGGGGGTCGTGAGCTGTCAGCCTCCACCTCAAACCCCGCTTTGCCTCCAGCATTTATAATAGTGTTAAATATATAAAAAGGTGTTTTCAATTTATAGGCGGGGGGAGTCGCACTCAGAGGTTTGCTATGTGAAAGGGTCACCAGGACAAAAGTTTGAGAACCACTGAATTAACCCCTCTGAAGCCTCAGGGAATACAGGGAAGGAGGGGGGTCCTAACCCTAACCCTAACCCTTGACTGCCCCCCCGTAACCTCCTATCCCTTCTCCAACCCTCCAGCCCCCTTACTGTGCCACTCAGACCAGCGTGTCTGGCTCCGCGCAGCGCCAGACACGCTGCTGCATACATGCTGCCGTGCTCCCCCCCACACACACACCCAGCACCTGCTTTCCAGATTTGAACACCTCAAAATTCAGGAGTGCTCAAGCTCAGTTTGGGCAGCTGCTACTTCATTCCCAAATCAATTATACTGATCCACTGTAACTTGCTATAGAAAAAGTAGGATAAAATTGAGCAAGAAATGCTTCCCGTGGTTATTAGGACTGGAATTGCCATTTTCAACAGCCATTGCCTTTTGTTTGTTTGTTTGTTTAAAAGGAAGACAGTGATATTGCATTGGCAAATTCCCCATAGAAAGAAAGAGTGGAACAAAAGAATAATAAAGGCACCTCAACTTTTCCTCAATTATGTAGGACAGTCTTATAATATGCATCCAGATATCCTCCAACCACACAAGCTGAAAATTGTTCCACTTTACTGCAGCTCTGTAACCATATGGGAACCAGTCCTGTCAGTGTTTTGTGCACATCCAAAATTCCTGCTGAATGACCCGCCCTGGGAGTGAGTTACCATGGCTGCGGCAGAAGGAGGGTGCAGGTGTGTGTGTGGGGGGGGAGAGCCCAGGGCTGGAGCCGCAGGAGGTGTGTGTGGGGGGGGCACTGGTGGGGAAGGGGAAGCCCAGGCCTGGACCGGCAGTGGGGTGGGGGGAAAGGGTGGGGAGAGCCCAGGGCTGGGGCAGCAGGGGGGTGTGGAGAGGAGCCCAGGGCTGGGACGGGGGGCAGCCAAAATTTTTTTTGCTTGGGGCGACAAAAACGCTAGAGCCGGCCCTGACTGCTGCCTTGTGCATCTGCATTAAGAGACACTCTTTAGTGACACAGTCACATCAGCTCTACCCACAGGACCCTGTCCCAGTCAGGGCACTGGCTGGCCTTGCCCCGGGCCTGGATCCATTTTATGCGGGGAGAGAAGGCAGCTGTGGTAGGACCCTGCCTCATCTGTTGCAGAAGCTGGAAGATGCGGAGTGAATAGCAAGGAAGGTCTTATGGCTAATGGGGGGGACAAGGATTCCAGAACGCAGCTGAATGACAGGATCCCAGCACCCGCTTCCACTGGGGTGCTGGGACTGCGAGGGGCGACCTCAATCTCTGCATTGCCGTTTCCCAGCTGGGCAGTGGGGATACTACTTGTCTCGTGGGGTGTTGGGAAGAGAAATTCATTCATATCCCAGAAGCCCTCCGGGATGAGTGCCACAGAAAAGTCAATGAGGACATTAATAACTCTGGGTTCGGACGGTGGCAGTGAATGGGGTCTGGGGCCACACACTGAATGAGGGTGACAAAAAGAAAGCTGGCATAACTGCTCATCCAGTGAATGCCATCTGTCCTGTGCACTGAATGAGGCAGGGGTCTTGTGAAAAGAATAGCTTTGGATGTCATGAAAGAGCGACTTATAATGTAGACACATCAGAGGGCAGAGTTAAGGTTACCCAAGCAACCTTAATTCTTGCATTTCCCAACATTGTAGCCCTTTGATTTTGCCACCTTAATGTTCTTTTTGGATGAGATGTTGATATTTTTTGCTTCCTAAGAATGCCACCTGACTTCTTGTCTCTCTTCAGCAGGGATCTTGGGACAAAGGAAAATGAGTCGCTGGCATTTTTGGTAAACCCGTATTTCAAACAACACCACAACTGAAGCAGCTGATTTTCAATGCTCCCTCCCATCAGGAACAGCTCTCACCCGACTTGGGATCGGATGGAGGCAGAGCAAAGGTGCCTTTCCAGAGACGCAAGCAACCAGGAGAAGACAGCGTCAGCAAAAAGGCAACACATTTCAAACTCATTGTTATTTATATCACAGCCCATACCCCGGTTGGGGTGACGGGCATGAATGAATGAATGAATGATGACCTTGGGGATGGAGGCACAGCACAGACCTGGACCAAGATCAGGGCCTCACTGCGCCAGACGCTGCACAGACCCCCAGTGAGACAGACAGTCCTTGACAAATAATTTACACACAATGGATGGGAAGCTAAGGCACAGGGACTTGCACAAGGTTGCAAACGAGTCAGACGAGAACAGAGCCCAGGTATCCCGAGCCACCACCTCCAAGTGGCCTCTCCTGGAAGCAGCTCCATTTGATCAACCTGTGGAACTCCCTGCTGCAGGGTGTCACAGTGGGTTCAGAACGAAGGCTCACGTGGGAAGGGGAATGTGTCACCTGGCAGGGAGGTATGCGGGGGTCAGAGATATAAACCTGCTTCTGGGCAGGAGCCGAACACTGGGGTCAGGCAGTCGCTTCCCCTGGGCTGGTATTCCCCCCTCCACTGGACTAGCTGGTGCTAGTGGTGACGGGATGCCGGGGCAGATGGGCACACTGGGCTATGCCTGTGTTTCCACCACAGGAGTGGGAGCCCAAGCCCACTGAAGTCCTTCCAGCCACTGCTTCGGGCCCAGGGTCCGGCCCCAATTACCTGGCTCTGCCCAGAAATGTGCTGAAATGTGGGGATCCCCTGTTCATGCCCCCTGGGGATCCCCCCAGAAACGCAGCCCCCACAGGAAGCCCCTGTTCCATCCAACATCCTCACACGGGCTCTGATCTGGGTCAGACGGGGCCACTGTTTGGGAGCAGGGGCAGGACCCCCCCACACCCCAGCCAGAAAAGAGGCAGCTCCCCCATTTCGGTCCATTTTCCCAGACTCCTCCACCATCTCCCCCCACCAGGCTCCTTCCCCCGGAGTGACGGCAAAGCTGCTTGGGCCCATCCCGGTGGGGGGGGGGGGGCAGAAGCCTCTTCTGAGACAGACCCTGAGGTGGGGGGAGGGGACCCCTTGGCTTTACCACCCCCAAACCTCGGCACGTGGCCCCCAGCCCAATACCCCCTAGAGCTGGCCTGGGGCCAGCACTGACGGCGAGGGGGAGAGCGCCCCCTACAGATGCTGCAGCCACAATGGCGGAGCCTGAGGCGCGGCGCATGGCTTGCATCTGTTACACCAGTGGGGCCCAACCTGGCCCCCTTTACATGGGCCAGGAATCCAGGCCCCCTTTGCAGGCCAGGAGCCTGGGGGCCCCTTGTGCACAGCTCCCAGATGCGCTCCTCCCCAGCTGCGCTGCTCCCCTGGCCCAAACCCCAGCAGCTTGGGAAGGACACTGAGTGACCGTCCCGTCCCGCCCCCAGCTCCAGAGCTGCAGGCCTGGCCCCCGAGGGGCTGAGTCATCACGCGGTGCCCCCAGGGGAGCTGGGCCATCACCCCAGCCGCCTCACCTGGCCACGGGACACCGCAGCATGAAACAGGAGCTGGGGACCCTTGACTTGCGGCTCCCAGGGAGGGATTGGAAGACAAGGAGGGGAGGGGAGTGGAGATCGGGCAGCGCTTGGCCCCCCCAGCCCGGTGTTAGGTTCTCTCGCCTCAGCACTTTCCCTCAGAGCGAAGGTCAGGCTGGAGAAGGGACCTGTCCCCTGCTCAGGGGCGCCCGGGGCTGGGATGGAGGGCTGCAGGTCGGGAGTGAGGAGCACTCTGTTCCCAGCCTGGGACTCCCCCCAACCCCTCCCCCAGCTCAGCCGCTGCTCCTCACTCCCGACCCGCAGCCCCTTCCCTTATCCCTGCGCTGCTGACGCTTTCGTGCTGACCAGGCTCCTCCTCGCTGGGCTTTGCTCTGCTAATGCCCAGGCGGCTCCAGGCCCCAGCATGCCAGCGCGTGCTGGGGCGGCAAGCCGCGGGGCGCTCTGCCGGCCGCCAGGGCGGCAGGCAGGCTGCCTTCGGCGGCTTGCCTGCGGAGGGTCCGCTGGTCCCGCGGCGTCGGAGGACGCCTGCAGGAGTTCCGCTGAAGCTGCGGGAGCAGCGGACCCTCCGCAGGCAAACCGCCGAAGGCAGCCTGCCTGCTGTGCTTGGGGCGGCAAAATCCCTAGAGCCGCCCCTGCTAATGCCCCTTGGTCCTGGCCTGTAATGACCCTGGTGCTCGCAGGCCTGGGCCTCGCAGTGGAGAGCAGCTCTGCCAGCCATGCCCCTTCTCTGGGGGGCTGGAGGAGGGCATGCGCTGCCCCACCCCCGCTCTGGGGAGCTGGCTCTGTGGGGTGAGTATCTGCGCTCGGCGCTGGGGTGTGGGCAAACCACGCTGCAGGCCCTGGCACGCACAGCACGTCGATGGCAGATTGGGGAATGACCCCAGGAGTCCTGGCTCCCAGCCCCCTCCTGCTCTAGCCACTAGACCCCACTCCCCTCCCAGAGTAGGAGTAGAACCCAGGAGTCCTGGATCCTCAGCCAATGCTCAGTAACCTAGACTCCAGCTGTCTTAAAACCAAGACAGTGTTCAGATCCACTGTTGTTATGCACGTTATGGTTGCGTCTAGAAACCCCAGTGAAGATCAGGGCCCCATTGTGCCGGGCGCTGCACAGACCCTGACCAAGATCAGGGCCCCGTTGTGCCGGGTGCTGCAGACACAGAGTCAGAGGCAGCCCCTGCTCTGAAGAGCTCAGTCTGAATACACAAAGGAAGGTCTATTATCCCCATTTTACAGATGGGGAAACTGAGGCGCAGAGGTGACTTGACTCAGACAAGGTCATCCTGAGGCAGGGCAGTGAAACCAGATCTCCCCCAGCCCCACACCTTAACCACAGGCCCCTCTTTCCTCTTGACCACATGCCATACTCCCTAGACTGCTCCGAGCAAAGGGAGAGTCTCGAGAAATCTTCCCAAGGAGGAGACCCCGTCGGGATCCTCTCGTGACCGGGATCCCTGCTCCCTTCTCCCGCTAGCACCGGCTCATTTGAGCTGGGGGAAGAGCCAATTAGTTTCCTTTCTGGTTTCCAAATGATTTTTCATCTCTATAATTAATGGGCTAGTCAGCGCTGAACTATGTGGCAGGAAAATTGCTAGTTAAGGGGATGGGGGTAATTTTCTCGATATGATAATGAAGGTTGCTTTCTTTCTTCTTTCCACCCTGCTTTTAAATAATGAATCTGGCATTAAGGGTGGGGGCAGGTGGCGAGGGCCTGGGAGGCCGGGATACCTGCTTTCAGCTCACAGGCCGGGGGGGCGGAAGGAAGAGGGTCTAATTAGCTCTGCCAATGCCAGGCTGCTCCCTGCTTGGGCTGTCAGCAAGCCTGGAACCGCAAAAGTGCCGCCAGTGTCACGCGGAAACAGATAGGTGCCTCCACCCAGCTGCAATAGTAGGCTCTTGTCCTGTTGTGCCAAGTGGCCACTAGAGGGGACTGAAGATTGACACTGGGCGAATGCCCATCCCCTTTGTGGCTGCAGTGGGCAGAGAACTCTGAGCTGCCCGTGGACAGATATGCTCTAGGCCAAGGGTGGAAATGGGGAGTTCAAAGATTGCCCAGATACCCTTAACTCTGCCCTTCCTCTGCACTGTCCTCATCCTGCTGGAAACCTAATGCCTGGAACCCCTGGGAACTACAAACCCCAGGATGCAACAGGGCTGAAACTGACATGATGAGACACAGAGATTCTCCCTCCATTCACAAAAGGAGACACCAGGGGTCAGTAGCCTGGGACTCAGGACACCTGTGTTCTATTTCCATCTCTGACCTGCTAGGTACCTTGGGAAATTCATTTCCCCTCTCTGTGCCTCAGTTTCACCTTCCACCACTTGTCTGGATAAATTCATGGTGGCTAAGTCCATAAATGGCTATTAACCAGGATGGGTAAGAATGGTGTCCCTAGCCTCTGTTCGTCAGAGGATGGAGATGGATGGCAGGAGAGAGATCACTTGATCATTGCCTGTTAGGTTCACTCCCTCAGGGGCACCTGGCATTGGCCACTGTCAGTAGACAGATACTGGGCTAGATGGACCTTTGGTCTGACCCGGTACGGCCTTTCTTATGTTCTTATGTCTATTTAGACTGTCGGCTCTCTGGGGCAGGGTCTGTGCTCGGTCGGGGTCTGTGCAGAACCTGGCATAAGGGGGCCCCGATCTCAGCTGGGGTCTCTAGATGCTACCATAATACACCTAATGAATGTCCTGGGAAGTCACAAGGGGGGAACGTCTCCACTGCTCCTAGAAACACTGATGAAATGGGGAAAAACCCTGCAGATCTGGCTGGTTCCTTCCTAGCTCCTGATCCAGCGACAGGACCCGGAACCCGCCCTGCCGTGGAGTGAACCTGCACCCAGGTGCCCGGCCAGGCCCATGGCAGGGCCCCGTGGCTGTGACACAGGAGGGCGTGGGCAGGTGAGCCATGCCCTGGGGCGGGGGCGTGACTGGATTGCGAACGGCCTGACTCGGAGACCCGCCGTCGTCAGCGCAGACGGGACGAGCGCCCCACGCCACCATCCCCAGCCACAGCAAAGGGAACCGAAGGAGGAGCTGGGGCTGAAATGATCACACAGGGGACGTGACAGCTTCCCAGAGGGAAGGCCCGGGAGCCCATCCCCCACGGAGCCCCTCGTGCCCCACCCCTTCTCTGGGCTGTTATTATTAGTGATTCTTTGTGCTGGGGCATGTCTAGGAGCCCCAGTCATGGGCCAAGACCCCACTGTGCCAGGCGCTGCACAAACCCCACCGAGATCAGGGCCCCCTTGTGCCAGGCGCTGCATAGACCCCGGCCGAGATCAGGGCCCCCTTGTGCCAGGAGCTGCCCAGACCCCGGCCGAGATCAGGGCCCCCTTGTGCCGGGTGCTGCCCAGACCCCGGCCGAGATCAGGGCCCCCTTGTGCCGGGCGCTGCCCAGACCCCACCGAGATCAGGGCCCCCTTGTGCCAGGCGCTGCACAAACCCCACCGAGATCAGGGCCCCCTTGTGCCGGGCCCTGCACAGACCCCACCGAGATCAGGGCCCCCTTGTGCCAGGCGCTGCACAAACCCCACCGAGATCAGGGTCCCCTTGTGCCAGGCGCTGAACAGACCCCGGCCGAGATCAGGGTCCCCTTGTGCCAGGCGCTGCCCAGACCCCGGCCGAGATCAGGGCTCTGTTGTTCCAGGCGCTGCCCAGACCCCGACCGAGATCAGGGCCCCCCTTGTGCCAGGCGCTGCCCAGACCCCGGCCGAGATCAGGGCCCTGTTGTGCCAGGCGCTGCACACACTAAGGCCATGTCTACACTAGCACTTATGTCAGCAAAACTTTTGTCGCTGAGGGGTGTGAAAACACACACACACGCCCGACAGACATACGTTTTGCCGGCATAAGTGGTCGTTTCCACAGCACCATGTCGGCGGGAGATGCTCTCCCCCGGCATAGCTACCGCCGCTCGTGGAGCTGGTTTTATGATGTCGCTGGGGGGAGCTCCCTCCCGCTGGCATAACGTGGCCACATCAGCGCTGTGATAGCCAGGCCGCTGGAAGCGAGAGTCCGTCCCCATCTCAACAGGCAAAGGAGGGATTAGTTTCCCCATTTATCAGATGGGGAAACCGAGGCACAGAGCGATGACGTGACCCAGCCAGGGTGGCGCAGATCTGGGACCTGCCCCCAAATCATCTGGATCCCAGTCCAGAGCCTATTCCCAAGCCCAGCCTTCCACTGCCAGCTTGCTCTGGGGGCACAAAGGAGCCATGGCTCTGAACAATGGTATCATGGCTACAGATACAGAACAGGGACAACTGCACCCCTTTGCCGGGGGGGGGGAGCACGGGGTAAAGGATCCTGGGGTGCCTCAACCATGGGGTTCCCAACCTGAGCTATGACCCCCCCCCTTCCTGGGGCACTTTGTGCCTCCCCCTCCCCGTGTCTCTTCCTGGCTGGTACGCTCAGCCCCAGGGGGTTGGGCCCAGCTCATCCCTGCTCCAACCAACGTACCATGGGTCGGGCTTCCCGTGGACGTCAGCACCCTGAGAGATCAGGCCCAGGGGTCTCCAGCTGGGTGCCCCCTGCTCTGGGACACCCCCAGAATTCTGTGGCGGCTTTAGAAAAGCTCTAGAGCCCAGCACAGAACCTGCAGTCTGCCCCCTAGTGGCTGCTCCACAGAGAGGATAAAAGCCTACAGCTCCTACTGGCCGGTGGAGTTCCTCCTTTAGCTCAAGTGAGCTAGTAGGGGCCACGTGTTGGGGCTCTCAGCTGAGGGGTTTGGGGTGTGTTAGACACCTGGCCCGGCCCCAGCCAATTATCTCCCTAATCAAGTCTGCGCTGGATTATCATATCAATTAGCCACCGCCTTGGACGGGGCTGCGAGACAGGTAGGGGTTGCGCGGCTGGAGGAGGGGCGGGAGGGTGGGTGGAGGAACTACAGAGGGGCAGGGGGGACGGGACAGGGGAACAGAGAGGGGAGAGGAGGATGATTGAATTAGGAGCGGCGAGAGATGATGGAAGATGGCAGAGAGACAAGAATCATCTCAGCCGTTTCTCCAGTGCTGCTCATCTCAACCGCTAGACGTACGTAGCAGGGAGTGCCCCCGGCCTGCTCCCCGGCGAGCGTAACCCAGCCCTGGCTCCACTGCAGTCAATGGGCCAGATCCCCCGCAGGTGTAAAGTGGTGTCGCTCCACTGGAGTCGATGGGACCAGATCCCCAGCTGGGGCCCGCTCCCAGGGCCTCTACTTCTGGGGTGACTCAGTGTCACAATCTGAACGTCGCCACCAGAATCTAGCCTTCACGGTTGACTCAAGAGACCTGAGGGTCACCAGTGTCAGCGCCTGCCTGAGTCTGCAGAGAGCCTGAAGCAGTTGCTGGGAGAAAGGCAACAGCCCCAGCCATCGTGGAGACCAGATGGGCCCGTTGCTCTGCTCCATGGGGCTGCGGGGCGGGGGGAGACAACAGGCATCTTGCCAGGGCCTTGTGCTCAGAAAAAGAGGAGGGAGGGTCTCATGGTGCTAGGCTGGGACTCAGGACGTCTGGGTTCAGCTCCTGGGTCTGCCATTGACTCACTGAGTGACTTTGGACAGGAGGTTTCACTGCTCTGTGCCTCAGTTTCTCCACCTACAGAAGGGGGATAATCCTCCCTTTGTTTAAACTGGAATCTCTTTGGGTCAGGGAGGGACTGTCTCTCATTGTGTGTCCATGCAGCACCCCGCCCAGCGGGGCCCTCAAGATCAGGCTCCGTGCAGAGCCTGGCAGCACAACGGGGCCCCGATCTCAGTTGGAACCTAAGTGCTGCAGAAATCTAAATAACACCTGGACGCTGTGCCAGTGGCAGGTTTTGAGGGGGTGGCACGGGGCGCTGATGGGGGTAGGAGCTCAGAAAGGCTCTGTTTCATCCCAAGTCAATGGGTCCAGATCCCCGGCTGGGGTCACAGAATCATAGAATATCAGGGTTGGAAGGGACCTTAGGAGATCATCTAGTCCAACCCCCTGCTCAAAGCAGGACCAATCCCCAGGCAGATTTTTGCCCCAGATCCCTAACTGGCCCCCTCACAGATTGAGCTCACAACCCTGGGTTTAGCAGGCCAATGCTCAAACTGCTGAGCTATCCCTGCCCCCCTGTTGGAGTCAATGGGGCAGATCCCTTGCTGGGGTAAACTGCTGGATCCTGCTCTCTGACAGAGCCCCTTGTGTCCGGGAGATCCGCTCCCGAGCTCGGATCCACCTCGTCCTGGCCACCGGCGTTATCGGGGGGGGAGAGTGTGAGACCTGATGGCAGCAGATTATGAGCACCAGAGGAGAGATGGGGGGACCCCTATCAGCAAATGTGGGGTGAAGCCCCCCATTTCCCTCCCTCCCTGATGTAATAGGATGACCCCCACCTTGCTCCACCCACTGCCCCGATGTAGACAATGCCCACCCCCAACAGAACAGGGGGGTGGGTACTAGGGTGACCAGATGTCCGATTTTATAGGGACAGTCCTGATATTTGGGGCTTTGTCTTATATAGGTGCTTATTACCCCCCACTCCCACCCCGATTTTTCACCCTTGCTGTCTGGGCACCTAGCTGGGTACAGCAATTGATGGGGGTATATGAGGATGGATGGGTGGGTGGGTGGATACAGAGATGGGGTGAGGTGGGGGATGGGTGGATGGATAGATTCAGAAATAGGGTGAGGTGGGGGATGGATAGATACAGAGATGGGATGGGATGGGGGATGGGTGGGTGGCTAGATAAGAGATCGAGGGGTGTGGGGGGGATAGGGGTTGGACAGATACACAGATGAGTTGGGGTGGGGTTGGGGGGGGTGGCTAGATGCAGAGATTGAGGGGTGTGGGGGCATGGGTAGACGGATAGATACAGAGATTGAGGGTGTGTGGGGGGATTAGGGGGATGGATAGATACAGAGATCGAAGGGTGTGGGGGATATAGGGGGTGGACAGAGACAGGGTGGGGTGGGGGATGGGTGGGTAGATAGATACAGAGATCAAAGGGTGTGTGGGGGGGATGGGGAAAGGACAGATACAGATATCGAGGGGCGGGGGGGGACTGGGAGGATGGATAGATACCGAAATCGAGGGTGTGGGGGAATGGGAGGATGGATAGATACAGAGATCGAGGGTGTGTGGGGATGGGGAAAGGACAGATACAGATATCGAGGCGGGGGAATGGGAGGATGGATAGATACCAAAATCGAGGGGTGTGGGGGGGAATGGGAGGATGGATAGATACAGAGATCGAGGGTGTGTGGGGGGGATGGGGAAGGGACAGATACAGATATCGAGGGGTCTGGGGTGCTAACAGCCTGCTCCGACTGTGGCATGACCCCACCCCGGCGTGCGGGGCATCGGGGCTGGCTTCCCAGTGCAGCCGGTTCAGGGCCGGGGCAGAAGGCGGCTGAGACGAGGGTGAGGGCTCTCAGCTCCTGGGTTTTTTTTCCTTTCTGCGGTGTCTGTTTTGGGCGTTCCCGGGGGTGGGGGCAGCTTCACCACAACAGGCCGTGGGCACAGGGCGCAGGCTCTGGCCGGAGGACAGCCCCCGGCCTGGGCGGATGCAGCGCGAAAAGCAGATGCTCTGGCCATGTGAACCCGGGTGTGGCGGCTGATTGACACCAGCTGGGGGTCTGGCCCACTTGTCTGCTACTCCAAAGCCTGCCCCACGGGAGCCCCCCTCCCCAGGCATCAGGCCGTACAGTTGGACATGGATTGTGACGACAACACCCAGTGCATTTTATAAGGGGATGAAATTCTCAAGGCCTCGGCAAACCCAAGTCCTAGATTTCCAGCCAGTCTGACCTCTTGACCTCTTCCAGCCAGAGAATCCCCCCAGGAGCCCAGGAACTTGGAGGGGGGCGGCCTGTGGAACTCACTGCCACCAGAACACCGCGCTCCGGGACAATTATACAGAACAGGAGACTCTCCAGAGGTATAATAATGAGGATTAAAATAGAACCAAGCTACTGGGCAGGGATCTGAGCCTTGAGCCAACTGCTACCTACTACCCGGGGAAATATTCCCTGGGGGCAGGCGGTCCTAGAATCGCCCTACTAGGGGGTCTCCTTATGGCCACCGTCGCAGATGGGATACCGGGCTAGGTGGGCCCCTGACCTAAAGCAGGCTGGTGATTCCTGCATGTGAACTGGCACCAGACAACCAAGCTTCCTTTCTCTTGTTCAATTAACCCATTGGGCACTGGAGGGCTCCCCCCTTTCCCAGCTCCCACTGGAAATTCAGCCCCCTAAATCCCCCTGCAGGGAGGGAGGTGGCGATGTTTGCCCAACTCCGAGTGCCACCTTATGTGGCTCGGTGGGCTGCTCTGCAAGCGTCCGGCATTGAACACAGCCCTATCGAGATGCCCAAGCTAAATGGCGGAGTTGCCCTTCACTGCAGCAGTAGTAGGGCTTTTATCTTCTGCTTCATTTACACTTTGCCACCACAGCTGGAATTATTATTATTACAGCAGCTCCTAGAGCAGGGGTCTGCAACCCGCGGCTCCGGAGCCGCATGCGGCTCTTCAGCCTCCTTGTTGTGGCTCCTTTCGGCCTTGACAAAAGAAAGAGAAAAAAAAGAATAACGGTTATTTATTAATTTAATTTTTATTTATATATTATTTTATTTTTGTTTATTTTGTTGCACAGTTATCTTGGAGTTCGAGGTGATACTTTAACATCGAATTTTTAAAAAGTTTTATAATTTGTCAATTAAAATATGCGTCACATCCACATCTATAGCCCTCGCCTTTACCTGCAGGCGGCTTCTTGAGTGTGCGACCCCCGCGGTAAGCTAACCATGAATACATCCCAAAAAAGAAAAATCTCAGAAGAAAATAGAGAGTTTAATTCTGCATGGACAGATTCCTTTGCCTTCACTGCCAACGACGCTGGCTTACCTGTGTGCTTGATATGTGGCGAGAAATTAGCAAACAACAAAAAATGTAACGTTGAAAGACATTTTCAAAACAAGCACTCAGCATTTTCTGAAAAGTACCCAACTGAAGATGGGCAAAAGAGAGCGATTTCGGAACTACTACGGAAAGTTGAGCAGAGCAAACATACTTTCAAGAAGTGGATCAACTCTCCAAACTCAACTACAGCTGCTAGTTTTGTGGCAGCTCATGAGATCGTAAGGAGGGGGAAGCCATTCACAGACGGCGAATACATGAAAGAATCGTTCATAAAAATATCAGAGCATCTATTCTCCGAATTCAAAAACAAACAGGAAATTATTCAGAAAATTAAAGAAATGCCTCTCTCTGCAAAGACCGTCAAGGACAGGACCATTAAAATGGCAACAAACATCACCAGTAAGCAAATTGATGACATCAATTCAGCTCAAGCATATTCAATTGCCTGTGATGAGTCAAGTGATGTAAACGATATTGAGCAGACAGCACTGTTATGCAGATATGTGAACTCTGATGGGAAGAACTGATTGAACTCATACCGCTAAAGGGCCAAACGCGGGGACAGGACATTTGTGAGGCTGTTTTGAGTTGTCTAAAAGCCAAAGGAATAAACACCACTCACCTGGTGTCAGTGTCTACTGATGGTGCACCCAGTATGAGAGGAGCACAGAAGGGCTTTGTGAATTTACTTCAAAAGTCGCTGGATCAAGAGCTGATGATGTTTCACTGCATCTTGCACCAAGAAGCACTGTGCGCTCAAACATTCCCCCCTGAATGTGTGGAAGTGATGAACCTCGTTATTAAGATAGTGAACAAAATAATTGCAAACGGGTTAAACCACCGACAGTTTTGTTCATGGTTAGATGAAGTCGAGAGCGCATATTTGGATCTCCTGCTGCACAACAGAGTTCGGTGGCTGTCTAGGGGAGACGTGCTGAAACGCTTCGCTGCTTGTCTGGAACATGTGAAAACCTTCTTGGAAAGCAAAGGCCTCAGCTATCCCGAACTGGGAGACCTCAATTGGCTGGAAAAGTTTTATTTCATGGTGGATATGACAAGTCACTTAAACACGCTGAATAAAAATCTCCAGGGAAAGGGAAGCACGGCCCTGCAGTTGCTGGAGCATGTTCTGGCGTCTGAGCGCAAGATGACAGTGTTTGCCAGAGATGTACAGAGAGGTACGCTCTCTCACTTCCCCTCCCTGAGAGAGTTCAAAGAAGAGAACAAGCACATAAATTGTGATTATTTACACCGTGCAATTATGGCAATGCAAGCTGCATTTGGAGAAAGATTCAGCAAGTTCAGAAAGGAAAAAAACACTCTGTCCTTCCCTGTCACACCGCTGGACATCGACCCATCCCTGCTGAACATATCCGCATTCACAGGGATAAGTCAGCCCGATCTTGAAATTGAACTGGCCGACATAGCGGATAAAGACTTATGGGTGTCCAAGTTCAAAAGCCTGACAGCGGATCTCAAGAAGTCGCCCGTCAGAAGGCCACTCTCGCTAAAGAGCACAAATGGAATGAAACCCGAAGAGGATGAGAGCACACTGAAATGGACTTGTCAAAAAACGTTCCTAATTTTATGTTTACTTTTTTAAAACTGCTAAGCTGCAACTATATGTTTTTTTATATTAAAGTGGGCTACATTTTATTTTAATTTTACACAAATACGGGAAGGACTCAAAAAGGCCTGCATAGTTCAGTGTTTAATTTATTTCAAAGTAGGCCTACACATGCACACTGCACTTCTGTTTGTTGTATTCTGTTGTTGTAACAGGTAAAATTAAAAAAAGATTACAACTTTTGAAAGTTTATAAGCAGTGTTATGTTTTGCGGCTCCAGACTATTTTTCTTTAGTGGAAGAGGGGGCAAAATGGCTCTTTTGATAGTAAAGGTTGCCGACCCCTGTCCTAGAGAGACCAAGATCAGGGCCCCTGTTGTGCCGGGTGCTGCACAGACGCAGAGTGAAAGACAGGCCCTGCCTCAAAGAGCTCACAGTCCACGAGGGGAAACTGAGGCATGGAGGATGGATGTGATTGGTAGGAGGCGGCAGCAAGGCACATGCACTGCCTACTTCAACCCACAGGAGTGTGTGTGTGGGGGGGTGTTTTCACCTCCCTCCTCAGCCAGAGGACAGTTCCCAAGAGGAGGAGCCAATCTTAGCCCCGCCCATGAAAGCAAGACCCTGTCCCTTAAGGACCTGACGGGGGTGTAGTGTAACCCTCCACGGCTGAGTCCAGACTGGGATTTAGGGGAGCCCCCTAATGGCGACACCAGACCGCACAGGCTGGGCAGCCAGAGGGGCCCACAGGGTCTGTCTGTGTCCAGCAGCCTCATCAGTGACTGACCCAGCCGTGCCCTGGCTATGCCACTAGTGGGAGCAGGAGGCTTTGGTACCTCGAGCTGTGCAGTGGGCCCCTGCTACGAGAGGCCACAGCTCGTGGTGCCAAGGGAAAGTGACCCGGCGGGGGAGGGGGGAGTCCGATGGCTGCCACAGGGCACCTGGCACAGGGGGGTCCCAGCTACACTCGCAGGCAGCGCCAGGTGGGGATTAGCAGAGATTGGCCCTCACAGCTGAGTCACTCGGTGCAGGGAGAGTTCTAAACACTGAGGGGCTGGGGGCGGGCATCAGTGAAGGGGAAGGAAGTTTGGGGGGTGTATTCAAAGGGGGAGGCAGAAGGCATGAGCCAGTTGCATTCCCTTCCTCTGCTTTTCCCGGGGGAAGTGCAGCCCTTTGGTTGGCAACCATGTGAGTTTGCTGGGGTGGCCTCGGAAGAGCCAGGAATAGAACCCAGGAGTCCTGGCCCCCAGTTCCCCAGTGCTCTAACCGCTAGACCCCACTGCCTTCCTAGAGCTGGGGACAGAACCCAGGAGTTCTGGCTCCCAGCCCCCCGCTCTAACCGCTAGACTCCACTGCCTTCCCAGAGCTGGGGACAGAACCCAGGAGTCCTGGCCCCCAGCCCCCCCTCCCCCACTCTAACCGCTAGACCCCACTGCCTTCCTAGAGCTGGGGACAGAACCCAGGAGTTCTGGCTCCCAGCCCCCCGCTCTAACCGCTAGACTCCACTGCCTTCCCAGAGCTGGGGACAGAACCCAGGAGTCCTGGCTGCCTGGAGCTGGGACTTCAGAACTAGCAGGGACAGTGCTTGGGGACCAGTTTATCTGGACACCTCCCTACTCAAAGTTCCGGGATAAAATAGGACTCTGCTCCCTCCCTGGTTCTGTGGAACCCGACTCAGTTCTGATCCAGATCCCGGTTCCTATGAACTCTTCCTCACCCCCCAAAGCAGTGGGACTGATCCAGATGTGGTGAAGGGGGGCTTGGCAAGGTCAGAGCCTCCCCACCCCTCCCCGAAACAGCTCTGCCAGGCCAGATGGGACTTTCCCACAGGGGTGGGGGTGGTACTCTGTGAGTTATACCTCCTGGGGGGAGGCTCTAGTTACCCCTTCCCCCAAGGTCCCCACATGCCAAAAGCCTTAGTAGGAGGGGATGGGGGAGGAAGATCCCAGGCAAGGAGTCAGGACTTGTGGGTTCACATCCTGGCTCTGCTCCTGACTCTCTGCATGACCTTGGGCCAGTCCCTGCAGCTAGCTCCGTGCCTCACTTTCCCCATCTGTAAAATGGGAAGAAGTGTCTGTCCTCTCCCGGTCTGTTCCGACTGAGAGCTCTTCAGGGCAGGGACTGGCGCAATGGGGTGAGCCAGCCCCAATCTCAGCGGGCACCTTGAGACCCAGCAATAACCTCTGAAGCAAGGAGCAAATTATTGGGTTGCCTTAATATTCACTTCCCAGCTTGGGGGGGGGAGGCGGGTAAAGCTGGAGTTTGGCCCAGAAGCCCCTCCCCCCACAATTTTCCTGTAGGGCAGAAAGCAAATTGCCCAGAGCTGGATAGCTTGGGGGGGGGGGCATGACACGAGTGGGGGCTGATCAGCGGCCAGGCCTGTGGGACAAAAGTCAGCACCCCTCCCCTAAAGGAACCTCCCCCCAGCAGCAACCTCGGCTGTAGCGTCCCAACCCTGCTGCCTGGTTAATATTCCAGAGGCATCTGCCCACCCCTGGCCACCACCCTGGGGCTGGAGAAGCCAGGGGCTATTTTTAAGGCTTTTGTTTGGGGGGGAGGGGAAGATGGGAAAGCCAGAGAAACCAATGCATGGCAATGGGAAGTTCCCCCCCAAACACTGTGCCCATCTTGGGGCATTGGTCCCCTCCACCGGGGGGTGCAATGGGGGAGCCCCCCATGCACACATTGGCGTGGGGGGGTGCACCGCCTCCCCAGCAGATGGGGGAGGGACAACCCCCACAACCAGCTTCCTCCTGCAACATCCCACACCCTCCTTCTCCTCGTTGGTGGGTGTGTGTGGGGGGAGGAGACCTCCAGGGACCCCCACGATGACCCCCCCATACTCAATTTCCTCCCCCCGAAGCAAATACTCCCACCCCATCCGCCAGCAAATCGCCATTTTATTATGAAAACCCAGGGCGAATTTGATTTGGGGTGGGAAGAGGGGAGCGTTTACAATTGAGGGACAGGGACTGAGATCCTAGATGGGGGCGAAATCCAGGAAATGACATTAACCTGGGGCGGAGGTGGGGGGCTGGCACGGGAGTGAAATTGACAACGCGAGCGAGGGAATCGGGAGGCTGAGCATAGTAACAGGTTTTTCTGTCCACTCATCCATCTCCCTCTCGCTCTGGGGCTCAGCCCCACCGAGAGCGTCCCCCCGCCCCCCGCTTTATTTCTTTCCCCCCTGCCCCAGCCAAATCGAGGAAGGTCAGCAGAAGCGGGTCAGCGGGGTGCACTGGAGCCATGGACCAAGCCCGAGATCCGGGGACCCTCTCCCCCAAACCCAAAGGGGCTTTCAGAGGCATAGCGAGTGCCCTCAGTACCCTCCGTCCAGAGGGGGCCCTGCAAGGAAGGGGGCCCCTAAAAGTGGCAAAAAAATGTAAGGTATAACTAGGTAAGTGACATTTATTGATGCTATTGCACAATCCATGTCGGTTTTACTGACAAAACCGTGAAGTCATTATGATACATCATAATGCTATTGGCTACATCAGTTGTCCGTCGGTCAGTTTCGAATTTTAGTTGGACCCATTCAAAGAATGTGTATTTGCGTTCATAATGGCGGTCAGCGGATAAATGTTATTAATTTAGTTGTTTAGTTTTTTATTGTTTCCAACGCAGAAGCGTGCTTTGTGATGTCTAAGAGAACGTATAAGAGCAGAGCTAGTAAACGAAAGGCAGCAAAAGATGCCGAGAAGGAACTTAAGAAAATTCCAAAGTTGTCAACGTATTTTGCACTGCAATCCAACGTACAGGTACAGGCACTTGAAACGGACAGCGCTAGCAGCGACGAATCGTATCCAGAAGTGCTTCAAGTGAGGTCGAAGGTGAAGCCAATTGTTCTACCAAACAAACTGTGACAGATATTCCAGGTGCTGCCAGGAAAGAAGTATCTGAATCTGAACCACTGACTGATGATCCAGGAGATTGGCCGTCTATAATATCGGACAGGCAAGTGTGTGACATTGTTGCATGTGGCCCACCGCAGCAGAATTAAAGTTACAAATTTCCATTTAACGAGGAAAGACGGAGGTTCACAAGTACTCATTTCTATCGAACCATGGCAAATGGCGAGAAAATAAGACGTTCATGGTTAATGTACTCAGTTCAGAAAGATGCCATTTTTTGTTTTTGTTGTAAATTATTTGGCACTGGCGACATACCGCTACGTGGTGGAACATCTGCTTGGAAAGCACTGTCAAAAAGACTTCAGCAGCATGAAACAGGCAAAGGTCATCAAGACTGTATGGTGAAATGGTTTGACCTTCAGTCAGGCATAGTAAACCGTACATCTGTTGACCAACTCGAATTGCAAGCTTTTCTGAAAGAAAGAGATTTCTGGAGAAATGTTGTCAAACGCATGGTTAATGTCGTTATTTTCTTGTCCGAAAGAAACTTGGCATTTCGAGGAAGTAATGAAAAGCCCAGCGATCCTTCGAATGGCAACTTTTTGGGACTGTTTGAATTGCTTGCAAAGTACGATACTGTCTCAGCGAACTTTTACAGAGGATTAAGAAGGCAGAGATACATGTTCAGTACCTCAGTCCACAGATCCAAAACGAGCTGATTCAACTTGTTGCCAGTAACATTCAAGAGGCCAACATAGCGCAGCTTAAAAAAGCAAAATATTATTCAGTTATTTTGGACTGTACTCCCGACGTGTCACATGAAGAACAGATGTCTGTGGTGTTACGCTTTGTTGAATGCAACGGTGAAGATGGTGTCAATATTCGTGAAGCATTTGTTGGTTTTCTTAAGTTCATGATACAACTGGTGAGGGCGTATTTCTGCGCTTGCAGTTATCTCAACTGAAAACAAGATTGCCAGATCTCTGGACTATGACGCATTGATTAACCAATTTGCGGAGAACAAGGCTCGAAAGAAGCGCTTTGAGTATATACGGAATACATGTACACTGTAGGCCTATGTATACATAATATGAACCCTGTATATTGTATAAAATAAATACCGCATTCCAGTTTCTGCATTGTAAGGGGCCCCGGACATATGTTCGGAGGGGGCCACGTTCTTTGTTGCTACGGCCCTGGGGGCTTTAAAGAAGCCACCCAGGGCTTGTTCCCTCTCCCCATCACCGGCGGAATTTTTGGACTTGATCCTTTAAAAAAACCCACCACACACAGCCGCGGCCACGGCTGCAGAAGTCGCTCTCCCCGCACCCCACCCACGTCGGACGCGCCAAGGGCCAAGGCTGGGGGGGGCGTACACCGGGGTCTAGGGCTTTTGTGACGGGGTGGGGGGCAAAGGAGGTGATATAATTGCGGGTGCAGTGGGGGAGGAGGGGCTCCGATCTCTCGCTATTAACAGCCTCCTCGCTTTGTTTACTTCTCTCTGGGCCGGATCCGGCTGGACTCCGATATCAATCCGGATTGAGACATGGCAAGGGGGCCGAATCCTTCCCAGGGCTGACACGACTCTTCCCCGCACCGTGGAGTCCCTTCCCCATTTTCTGGGCGTGGGGGAAAGGGGAAGAAAGCAGAACCAGCGCCCACCCCCCCCCCGGGTAAGGGGAGCAGGATTGGGCCCCTCCCCCGCTCCAAAAGGTGAGGCCGCCCCGGTTTCAGCCACACTGGCCGGTCCAGAGGGGAATAAAGGGGCGCCCACACCCCATTTTAAGGGGGTAGCCAATCAACACCCCCCCAGTTGGGATTGGCCCCAGAGGTGGGTGCTGGGCACAGCTCTCCCCCACCCGATGGTTGGCAACAGCCCCCACCCCTCCCTTATTAGCCATTCCGCCCGCATCCTACCATCTTGGAAGGATACATATGAAAAAAATGTGTCCCCTCGCCCCCGATAAAGCCCGTTACATAAAGATACGTATGGGGGGGGTCTGCCCCAATCTCTTGTCAGAGCTGTTCTGTATCTACATCTACCCCTGCCCCCCTCCACCTCTCCGCAGCGAGAGGGGATCGAGAGCCACCCAGAGCTGGAAGAATTATCCCTGCCCTCCCCCTCCAGAGATTACGGTACTCAGGGGTAATTGCCCCCCCACACACACACACCAGAAAATACTGCAGTAGGAGCGGATCGCGGGGTGCCGGGCAGGTGGCTTTGTCTGCTGCACCCACCGATCAGACGCAGGGGCGCCCCCTCCCCTCCTACCCATTCTCCCGAGGAAGGGTGGGGGGGTTGGATGCATCCCTTCCTGCCAGCATCCCTGCTAGGAAGCATGTGTGCCCGCCCCCCCCCCTTCCCTCTCCCGGGGACTGGCGCAAAACGATCCCTGTCTGGGAAAACAGGAGGAGGGAAAAAAACACCAAACAGATGACAGCCCCCCCCCATTCCAGGTCTGAGCGCTGGGGGGGGGTGTCCATATTTCCAGAAATCTGAACGCTCTGCCGTTCCCGTCTCCCCAACCCTCCCTCTTTTCCTGACCCCCCCGCTCACCTCACCCCCCCCTCCCCAACTCCCTGCAGTTTAGCACGGAATTCAAAGCCAGAGAGGGTCAGTGGATCGGTTATTTACCTGGGGGGGGGGCTGTCAGATCTCACCAACCCCCCCAGGCATACACACCAGTCGAGAAACAATCAAGCCAGTGACTTACCTTTAGCGATCCAGCCTCCGGTCTCCTTCCAGCGGGCTGCTCCATTCAGCTGGTCCTATTCCACTCCGGCTTGAGCCATTTCGCTTTCCTTCACCCCCCCCCCCCCCACGCCCTCCCCCCACAAGGTGTTAGGAGATCGGAGCGAGCGATGGAGACCGGCGGGCAGCGTCTGCCGAGCTCGGGCTGGATTCGGGGGTCGGCTTCAACCTGGGGCGGATCGCTCCGGATCCTCTGCCCTGCAGTGTGCAGGGGCGGGGGAGGGGGGGTGTCCTCGGGTGGCTTGTTTTCCTCCCCGCTGGATGCTTCTCCAAACGGATCCCCTCCCCCCCCACAAAAATACAACAGAGGAAGGGGGAGAAAAATAGTCCAAGCCGGCTCCCCCCTCCGAATAACCCCGATCCCCCCCTCAAACCCCCCGGCTCTCAGGAGGTCTCCGCCGGGCGCCCAGTCCGCTCCAGCGCGGCGACGGGGTGTCTCTGGCTAGATCCACGCGTGACAGGCAGTCCGGGCATGCTGGGGAGCCAGCGTGCAAGCGAGATCAGCCCCGCCAGCCCTGCCCGCGCACACGCGGGGCTGCTGCGGGTGGGGACCCCGCAATTCCACGGAGCGGGGGGGAGGTTCGGGGCGTTTCTCGGCAACCTTCCTCCGGGGGTCCCCGTCTCCGGGACCTCGCAGCCGCTGGGCTCCTCCACCGTCCCCCCAGCGCCAGGAAGGGGGCGCAGCGCCCCGCTCTCCCGCCCCTCGGTAGCCCCGCGATCGGTGCCTCTCCGCCGCTGTAACTACAGAAACATGAACCGCTCCACATTTGCTACTTTGGCTGCACTGAGCATGCGCACCCGAACTGAGCATGCTCAGTAACCTGCGCTGTCGCCACTGCCCTCTCTCTGCCCTCACTTCTACTGGCGATTTGCTGCCTTCTCTTTCGGGGCGTTTAAAAGGCTCAAGGGGGCAAATCGCAGCGGGGGGGCTGCCAGGGTCTGAGCGGGGGGCAGAAATTTACTGGGCAGGGGGGGTCAAGCTGCTGCAGGTAGCGGCAGGAGAGAGGCTGAAGGGGAAAAATCGGGGGTGGGGGGTGGTAGCCGCTGCGAGACCCTGTGCGGGGACCAAACCCCCATTTAGGGAGGGGGGGGACAGTGGCCCCTCGGGATGAGCCACCTGCTGTGCTCGCAGATCTGGGGGTGTCGGGGTTGCGAGCGGGGGGGCACAGGCTGTTTTCAATTCTGCTTCGTGTCAGCCCCGGAGCAGGGGGCGGGTTCCTGGGGCTGGGTCTTAAAGGCACCTGCAGCCCAATTCCCAGACTGTCAAAGCTCAGACACCGCAGCGCCTCTCGATCCTGTACAAGTGCTGCGGGGCTGTTAGTGCTCCAGCCAGGAGACTGAATGTGGGAAATATTGTACAGACGCCCCCTCCCTCCCTCAGACTCTGCCTCTCACATTTTGACTATGGAAAAGTGTCTTCTATCAGTTTCGATGTCTATATGAAATCACTGCAGCTCCTTTCTCTTATACAACGTGCTGATTTGGGAACTCCCTCCCAGAGCCCACATGTCTGTACCCCCTCCTGTACCCGAATCCCCTGCCCCAGGTCAGAGCCTGCACCCGACACTCAAACTCCCCATAGCCTGCAACCCTCCCGCCCCCCAACTCCATCCCAGAGCCTGCACCCCAAACAGGGCCAGATTAACCTTTTGTGGGCCTGGTGCTAAACATATTTGTGGGTCCCCATGGGGGAAATGGGGACATGGGGCAGGGGGGCAGAGTCCTCAGAGCGAGGGACTGGCTGGGGGCAATGGGAGATGAGTCATGGCACGGCAGGGACAGCCCCACTCCACCCAGCCCAGTACAAGGGCACTGTTTACAAACCGGGAGCTGCCAGACCCACGCTGTCCAGCCCAGCCCTGCACTGCCATTGTGCTTCTTCCCCTTGGGGGTGGGCCCATGCTGCACCATGCTACCCCCTGCCCAGCACCCCTCCGACTCCCTACGCCCAGTGCCGCACCACCCAGAGACCCCCACAAACTCCCCTGCCCAGCACCCCTCTGACTCCCTACACCCAGTGCTGCACCACCCAGAGACCCCCACAAACCCCCCTGCCCAGTGCCCTCCCAGATCACTCTCCCACCCACTCAGAACCCCCAGACAGATCCTCTTACTGACCAGTGCCCCCCAGCTGAAGACCCCCCACAGCCCTCCCACAGCTGCACAGTGCCCCTCACCTTCCCACCCAGAGCCTCCCTACAGATCCCCTCACTGTCCAGTGCCCCCCCACCACAACTGCACAGTGCCCCGCACAGACCCCCCACACCTCCCAGCACCCACTCACACACAGATCTCCCCCACTGACAGCCCCCCAACACACAGATCTCCCCACCCCCCAGTGCCCAGCACCTACCCAGACCCACTTGAGACCTACTCTCCTACACCCTAACCCCCAGCCAGGCTGCCCAAGCCCCAGTTCGGTGTATTGGCAAGAGTCGGTGCACTGTACCGGGGTGGCCCAGCTTCTCCAGGGGACAATTTAAAGGGCATGGGGGCCCTTTAAATTGCCACCACAGCCACACTGCTGGAGCCCTGGGGTAGGGCTGTGGGGATCTGTGGGCTACTTACAAAAATGCGTGGCTCCCGTTGCTTCTATCATCCCAGCCCTTTAAATAGCCACTGGAGCCCCGCCGCTTCCCCAGGGCTCCGGCAGCTATGTACATGGCCAGGGCTGTGGAAGCAGGGGAGCCCCAGGCAGCTACTGCTACCCTGGTGGGGGAGGGAGGACTTACCATACCGGGTGGTCTGTACCCCCTGTACCCAGACCCCCTGCCCTATCTCCAGCCAACCCCTGCCGCACCCCCCTATGGCCCTGCTTGAAGCCAGCCAGCCCACCCCACCCCACCCCACCCCACACACCCTGTCTCCAGCCATTGCTGCACCCTTGCCCTGCCTGCAGCCAGCCCCATGTCCACTGGTGCCCTGCAATTCCCTGGGCAGTAACCCTGCATACCTGCTTCAATGATGGGAGAAGAGAGCAGCTGGTACCCACACATGTGCACACCCTAGGGTGACCAGACAGCAAGTGTGAAAAATCGGGATGAGGTGGAGGTTAATAGGATCCTATATAAGAAAAAGACCCCAAAACTGGGACTGTCTCTATAAAATCAGGACATGTGGTCACCCTAGCACACTCCCAGGGAGTGGCGGGGACCCACACATGTGAAACGGAGCTCATTTCTAGTTCAGTCCCATCTTTTTAAAAAATAACTGTAGGTAGGGTTAACATACAGCCGATTTTTCCCAGACATGTCAGACTTTTTGGTTCTTAAATTGCTGTCCGGGAGGAATTTTTAAATATGGACATATGGTAACCCTATTGGTACCAAAAATACATACTCTGGCACATCCCTTAAATCAGAACTTTTTATAGGGAACCGGTTGCTAAGAAAGGAAAGGCTTTTTTTTTAACCTTTTTTTTCTTTTTTTAAAAGTCATCCCTGCTGGGGCCCTGCCGAAAATGTTTGAATTGGGTGGGCCCCAAACTTCCTAAAGCCGGCCCTAACTAGTCTGTTAAGTGTTATAGCTTTTAATATGCTAATGCAAACACTGTAATAGAGCATTAATGTCCCAATGTACTGTACCTTGTTTTAACTTACCGTAATACTAGAAGTGGTGCATGTGAACATTTCGGTAACGAGGGCAAGGCGAGTGAGGCACTTGCCTCGGGCACGGAAAGTGAGGGGCTCAGAAAGTCTCTCCTTCAGCGGCAATTCGGCAGCAAGTCCTTCCCTCTGAGAGGGACTGGGGGACCCATTGCCAAATTGCCGCTGGTCGTCATCAATGGAGAGGGGCGGCACATACGGCTCTTTTGCAGAAATTCGTTGGTGGATCCTTCCTTTCAATAGGGAAGAGCCGGACATGCTGCCTCTGTTCCTTGCCTTGTGTGCAAAAATCCCTAGGTACGGCTCTGCATGTGAAGCTCTCTTAAAAGCTGACACTACAGAAGTGATATTCCCAAGCCAGCATGCATAGGGCTGGGAGTGGGGAAGGGGAGTGCATTTAGGTACAAGTAACATCTCTCACAGCAAACAGGAACTTTTCCAAAGTTCATTATTATACCTTGTCTTACAAACACCAAAAACTATTACATATGCACAAAGGTCAATAATCTCCCCATCCCCATATATACAGAGCTGTGCTTCTGCATATAGTATCTATCTCAGATTAATATTGAGCTACCAGTTGTTCAGGAATCAGTAGAGTCAGCTGACAAGCCACATGTTGAATCCTATTGCAAACAGTATGGGTGACGCAGGAGGCATTCTGAAGCAAGAGATTACTGTAAAACTTTTAATAAGACGCAGAAAGAATAAACTTTTCCTAGGTTTTGTTTCTATCTGATTTATTGTATTATGTATAGTAGGTGTTTAATATAAAAAACAGGTAGTATGGTTTACAATGTTATAACAAGAGATTATGCTATTACCATTATCCAGTCAACTTGCTCACTACTATTTTGGATTAGTGATAATTCACAGAGAGAGAAAGAAGAAAGCTGAATTTCGATAATTATTAACCAGATTCCTGGTTATTCACCAGCCACTTTGCTTCAGTCCATGGCATAAAGCATCACAAACCCAGGACAGTATTGACAAGACAATATTCACCTCGAATTTGCATCTGCTACACTCCCTGCCCCCGCCTCATTCCCAGTCACAATATTCAGGATATAGCCTAGTGAGAAAGTGGCATGGCTGAAGCATGTAGCTGGCAACTGAAAACTAGTACAGAGTACAATAGCGTTGAGAACATTGCTTAATTCTGAGCACTGTGTCTGCAGTGAGATGCAGGGTGGGCCTGGTGCCACGGCACCGTTGGCACCATTGTAAAGTCGGTACTGACTCTAATCCCCCTCCCACAGGAAAACTCCCTTGGACCTTTTCTGGATGCCACTAAAAATATAAAAATCTGCTTCCCCGGTGCTAATTTACTGCTACAGGAGACTTGATGCAGTGAAATAATTTCCCTATATTCCATCAAACTCTGCATCACATCTCTTGAGTATTTAAAAGAGTATCTCATAACTATTTGTCTATGTAAAGTATCAGAACAGTTCACAAATTTTAGGATTGCCTTTTGCTGCATTACTCTTGCCTGTGAATCCAGCTCTTACAGTCCCATGTTCACACGTCATTGCTTGTGTGTAGAAGCTGATTCACAAATATTCAGTAAGTGTATTATATGGTCTCACCATACATCGTTCCCAAGGGCAAAAATCTTCTGTAACAATGAAGGCTTGGGCTGATGACCAGTGGCTGCAGAATTTTTGGATGCATCTTTGTGCAAAACTCACCAAAATGAAAGGTGCACTGACAGTGGAGAAGAAAAAACAATTGCACTATGGGGATCTGCAACAACAGATTACTTTCTGTCAATCAGTGGTCTCTCTCCTAAACTAAGGTGAATGGATTTCTTTAATGTAAATAGTCACAACATATGGTTAAATATTTTATGATCAATATCCTGTTAAGAACTCAGCAGTCACAGATAATACCTGTCTTCTTTGAAAACCAGGGCACATTATCCAGTCTTTTCCCCCACCCCAGCACAACCAAAACTGATCTGAGAAAAACCTTGCATAAAGCAGTTAATGGAGGTGCGAGACATACCTACTTCCTTGGTGACAAGCTTTAGGCAACACCCCATCCTCACTCACACCCACCGTAGCAGTAGGACAGACTTCTAGTAGTGAAACTCTGATTGATATCTGATTGATATCCAAAATACCGAAGCAGACAAATTAATTGTCAGCCCCCTGAAGGAACACCACCCATAATAAGAAGTGATCAGCTCCTATTATCTAGCCTAAAGAAATTCCTTCAGTCCTCGGTTTACCCATAAACAAATCTAGTGTTTTCCCATCAACCAATTCAACCAATTGCATATTTTCTCTACCAAACCATTTCCTCCCTCTCAATTAAGAATTCTTATGCGTGCATAGACCCAAAGTATGCCTGATTTAGAATCATAGAATAGAATCATAGAATCTCAGGTTTGGAAGGGACCACAGGAGGTCATCTAGTCCAACCCCCTGCTCAAAGCAGGACCAATCCCCAACTAAATCATCCCAGCCAGGGCTTTCTGAAGCCTGAGCTTAAAAATCTCTAAGGATGGAGATTCCACCACTTCCCTAGGTAAAAACATCTACTCCTGACAGAATCAAGATTCTGAGTTAAGAACATCAATGCAGACTCACGAGTTCAAGCTTCCTGGAGTGGGTGAGTTCCCTCATTTTATCTCTCTGTTTCCTTTTCTACCACAGGTATTAATCTTTAAGAATGTAACTTATTTTATTTAGGCTCTCCTTGTGATGTAAGGGTGATGATAGGGACATGCTAAATCTGGGACACTCATCCAATAGGTCAATTTGGCACATTAGCCAGGAGGAAGCAAATTGTGAGCATTTTCGACCACAAACCTCATCCCTCCAGATTTGCAACCATCCCTGGACCAGTGACAGCAGCACAACCATCCCCAGACAAGTGACAAGTGCATAGGCAGCCAAGTCAATGGAAATAATCAAGGAGGAAGCCAGTAGAAAAAATGAATGGGGCCACTCTGGTTACCACCTTGGGGTCAGGGGAGTGCTTTGTACCCCCAAACCTGAAATTCCTTTTCATGTATTCACACACAAACAAGGGAAAGTGCGTGCCTCACTCATCCAATAGGTCAATTTGGCACATTAGCCAGGAGGAAGCAGATCGTGAGCGTTTTCGACCGCAAACCCCATCCCTCCAGATTTGCAACCATCCCTGGACCAGTGACAGGTGCATAACCATCCCTGGACCAGTGACAGGGACACAACCATCCCTGGACCAGTGGCAGGTGCGCAACCATCCCCGGACCAGTGACAGGTGCATAGGGAGCCAAGTCAATGGAAATAATCAAGGAGGAAGCCAGTGGGAAAAATGAATGGGGTCACTCTGGTTACCATGTTGTGGTCAGGGGAGTGCTCTGTACCCAGAAACCTTACCTCCCTATTCACATATTCACACACAGAAAAGTGAAAGAGCATGCCTCAAGCATCCAAAAGATCAGGGTTCAGCAACCTTTCAGAAGAGCTGTGCCGAGTCTTCATTTTGTCTCTCTCATTTAAGGTTTCGCATGCCAGTAATACATTTTAATATTTTTAGAAGGTCTCTTTTTATGGCTATAATATATAACTAAACTATTGTTGTATATACAGTATATAAGGTTTTTAAAATGCTTAAGAAGCTTCATTTAAAATTAAATTAAAATGCAGAACCCCCCAGAACCCTGCAATAGGTCAATTTGGCACATTAGCCAGGAGGAAGCAGAATGTGAGTGTTTTTGACCACAAACCCTGTCCCTCCTGATTCGCAACCCCATGGACCAGGCGGCAGCAAGTCCTGAGCAGGAGCCCAGATGGTTACGTTGTGCGGCAGAAACTGCAACTGGTTGCAAAACGGGAGGGTTTCGAAATGTGTCATCGCACCTGATCAGATAGGCATTAAACACCGCCACCAACAACGCAGGTGAAGCCAGCCAGCCAGCCATGAGGCTGTCAAATGAACTCACAGGAAAATAAGCTAACACCACTCTGGGCTAGTCTACACTGGCACTTCACAGCACTGCAACTTTCTTGCTCGGAGTGTGAAAAAACACTTCTCCCCTCCCGTCCCTCTGGGCGCTGCACGGGTCAGCACTGTAACATGCTAATACAACCTATGCACCAGCACTGGAAGCCACACCCCTCAGGGAGGTGGGTTTTTTAGAGCATTGGGAGAGCTCTCTCCCAGCGCGGTTCTGTGATTACACAAGCCGTGGACAAGTCCTCGGTATCCAGCCTCTCAGTTCTTGTCCTCAGATGAAGCCTGCACAACCCCTGCAAAAGATGAGCCTGAAAGCTGAAATTCCTAACTCTGCTAGACACTAAAAATCATGGACTGGAGAGAGAGACTGGAGCGATAATCCACTAACAACGCCCCATCCCCCACAGCTGCCTTCCCCCTTATGACTGGAGGGGTGTTAACAGACCACTTCACCATGAATGGTCCCTTTAAATGTGTTAACTACTTATGCAGGAGCCAGCAGGAAGGCTCAGTCCTGTCCAGGAGGAGCCAGCGGTTGCTCTCACTGATTTTAGTAGCAGGGGATCTGGCCTTGTCCATGCTATGGGGTTTCAGGGAATTGATTCCCACTGCTTTGGATAAGCCAGCAGGCACAGGAGAAACCTCAGCTCCTGGAACAAAGTGCCACCATATTAAACCTGCAGCCCCAGAGCCTTGATGTCAAATTCCAACAATATTGAAGCTGTGGGAGCTCAGTGGGGCAAAGGAGCTCAGCAGGGGATAAGCCTGCCAGTGTCCCCCAAGTGCAGGCACAGCCTTGCCAGCTACAGCACACTTTGGCCATAGTAGGATTTGACATGTTAACCACTGTCAAAGTTAGACTCAGGACTCACAGTTTGTCAGACCACTCTGTTTTATTAGCACAGCGCTCTGCTAATGACACCCAGATAATGTGAGCACCATGCAAGACACAAACTATCTTATTTATACAGATAAAAGGGTGAGAACTTAACAAGATAACAAAGGAGGCAGAATCAGATAAGTTTACCTGGGCTAGGCATGCATATCTTATTTCCTTACTAACTATTACCCATCTTCTGTTAATGTTTTGCCATTAGCACCATTGTTTATGCCTAATGTTTCTTTTCCTGGCACCTGTATTTCAACATTTCTTATTTCTGCTTAAAGGTACATACAACATTTCTTTAATCCATTTTTATTTTTACAATATAATTCATTCTACTTTCACACCACACACCCTCAGACCCCTGCCCACTGGACACCTTGTTTAGAATTTAAAGCTGGTAAGTGTTGCATTATACAGCTTAGTTTAATAAACGAGTCAAGACAAAGCAGTTGTACTTTAGCATGTGTTAAACTGGTCGAGTGAAACACTAGCCACCTCAAACACCAAACCTTTAATCCTATTTAAAGCAAAAGCCCACAGTGGTCTAAACGGAGTTATCTACAGGAAGAGTTGACCAGAGTAGCTATTCTGGGATAGTGCCCCAATGAGGTTGGGGCTATTTCAGAACAAGCATGATTTTATTCCAGGATTTCTTCACTTATGAAGCACATGAATTATTCTGGAATTGAAGTCACAGATTCTGAAGTACTCAGGGAAGGATCACTGAACGCCAGTCAGCTTCCATGTGTAGACAAGGTATAGTAGTGACTGGTAACGCGAAGGTAGCATGGTGTGTGGTTTCACGCTCTAAGGCCTAGTCTACACTAAAACTTACGCCGACCTTGCAATGTCCCTTCGGTGTGAAACATTCATCCCTCGAGAGATGTAGTTAAGCCAGGATTGAAAATTACCTGCACCAAACAGCGCACAGGCCAGTGTTCACCTCCCTTCTGAAGGGAGATTTGCAGGACAAAGGGCAGGGATGAGGCATTTGAAGTACAGCTGGTCAGAAAATGAACATTTTTTTTCCTTTAGAAAATTTCATTTTGGGGGGCAAAGATTTATATATATTTCAATGTTTTGGCTGAAAATCGAAACATTTCAACTTGGAAATGCTGCTGCAGTGCCTCATGGGAGCTGTAGTTTGGATGCCTCAGGCCCCATTCTTTAGAGATCAGGCTACTTAGTCAGTCTACATCTCCCATGATGCACAACGGTCACTCCTCTTGAAGAGAGAAAGTGATGCATCATGGGAGTGCCTGGTGCATTATGGGAAATGTAGGGTGGCCAGCCCTAATGTAAAGGTTTGGAAAAACAGGGGGAGGAGTGACAATCTATAGCTACAGACTCTGCTGGCCACAAACACCAGCCCCATGAGACCTCCTCACCTCCCCCCTCACCTGTTTTCCCACATAGAAGTTTTTGTCTAACCACATCACTGATCCCAACGTGCACTGGCTGGGCCTCAGCGACTCAGCAAAGGAAGGGGAGTGGCGCTGGCTGGATGGCAGCCCCCTGTCTGTCAGGCAAGTCCCTCTCTGTTCGGCCTCTATGGAGAAAGAACTGTCCGTTACAATCAGTTGTTTCTGCTTTAAAGAGCCAGATGGAGCACTGATACTATTGCAATTAATGCCAGAGGGGTTCCTGGTCCCCTTTATTGGCTAAAGCATGTAAAGAAGGTTGAGTCTGCTACTGCCTCCATGCTAATGTCATCCAGGGTCAGCACAGAGCAGGGACTGGACCTGGGATGTTCCTGGGGAGCAAAAAGCTGCTTTCCAATGGGGCATTCTGAGTGTCCTGCTAAGGAAAGGTGCTGGGGAGAACAGCAACATGGCCATGGGGACAGGGCCATGGAGAAGGAGGCAGCACTCCTGGGTTCTAGTCCCAGCCCCATGAGTGTTCTCTGCTGGCAGACTGTGAGGCACGTCTCTCCCTGCTCTATGCCTCAGTTTCCTCCCCTGTAAAATGCACTGGAAACTGATGTCCTCCAAGCTGAGAACAGCTCTGGCTTGAGCAGTGGCTGGGCCAGCTTCCCCCTATTCAGTGGTTAGCACCAACCTGCCCTGGCCCTGATCTCCAGGCACCACCTCAAGCATTGAGTAGGTAGATCCGTCCATGCCCACCTTGACTCTCTCTGCTAAAACTATCAGACCAGTCACGGCCCATTGGCCTTGGTGACATGGAGGCCTGTCCCCTAGGAGCTGGCTCATTTCACTCGACCTGCATGGAGGAGGTTTTTGAACCAGAGACACTGTACGCATGTGGACTCTGTTCTGTTGCTATGACTCCAGCCACACTGGGGATTGGATGGGAGATGATTGTCACCAGGGCAGCCTGTGTAAGCCAGGAACAAGTGGAGCATTTGCAGGGGTGCTGGGATACAGGCATCCACCGGTGGGAGTTGCGGTAGGAGCAGAGCCATCTAAATCATGTTTCTGCAGTGCAGGCACAGTCAAGCATCGGTCTCTTTGTGCCCCGACTGCCCTCTCTGCTGTGATGAGCAGCCAGCCATTCTCTGCGTTCTTCCATCCATCCAACTTCCTCTTACCCAGCGACTGCACCACCTGGCCTGCCAACCCCTGCTGTTTGGATGGTGACATTTAAAGGCAGCTAGAGCTGTATGAAGCAGCTGGCATCCACCAAGGTCCTTCCATCCAAAGTTTTTGGTACCCCACCTCCCTTGTAGAACTTCCATACCCACCTCTAATTCCATGGGGCTTCGGTTTGCATTTCAGGTTCTGGGGGACCGGGGAACCCAGCAATGTTGGGCAGCAAGGGGAGGACTGTGGCAGCCTCCGCTCGACGGGAAGTGGAATGATGCCACCTGCCCGTGACTGAGCACTGGATCTGCGAACAGCAGTGCTAGCTGAGTCCCGGAATCCACAACAGGGCCGGGAAGGAGTGGGGGGTGTCACGCAGCCTGCCCCACGTGGGACAGCTTAGGAGCTATCATCTCTCTATAGCAGTGATTCTCAGACTACCACTCGTGAAGTGCAAGAAGCTCTTCAATGTGTCTCCTGCAGCTCTGCAGCACACGCTATTGAAACATGGTGATTTAATTATTAGCAGATCTAAGTTATTAACCAATGTGGATGCTTTTACTATGTTATTAACCCATTAAGTTATCAACTTGCACTAAACTACTAACTTATTTGTTGTGAGAATAATAGATATAGATAAAAAATGAAATATTTCCCATCATAATGTTTAAATATGAATAGTACTATAGGAAATGAAACAATCAATTCACCTACTGTGGCTCTTTAGCATAATGGTGATGGCTAATTCAGCTCCTGAGCCGCTGAGGTCCATGTATCACTGCTCTACATGCTGGGCGGCTATTGCAGCGAGCTGAGCTATGGGACAGGATCATGGAAAGCAGAGGTGGAGAAGCTGACTGGCACTGGACCATCTAATCCATGCAGGAGTTTTCTGGTACCATCCTGGCACATCTTTACATCACTTGTGCCCAGAACCTTTTTGGTATGTGTGTTTTTATAGCATCAGCCCACTACATGCCAGATTCTGGGAGCAGGGTCTGCCTCTGGTTCAGAGCTGAACTTTGTTTTATATCAGCAAAGTCTTGGCCATTACCTTAGCTCAGGCCTTAGCCTCAGACCGGGCCTCTGATACAAGGACTTTTGTTTCAGGACCTCATCTTACTACATTCCCCCACTTTTTGTCTTTTTATGGGGAGGATGTTTTCCCATCATCCCAGAAAATCATAATGCGTGGAGTAAAGAGAACCCAGTGGGCTAAACATTATTATGTGGTTACCTTATTTTACCATCCATACACTCATGCCCCATCTGTCCCTTAGTCGGCACATTCCCTCGTACGACTGATAGACAAATTTTATTATCCAATTATTATTAGTCCCTTATGGTGACCCTGGGAATGTTAGTTTTGGGACCTCGACTGAGTTGTGGGGTCTGTGCTTGTGTGTTGTTAACTTCACTGAATGGTATGAGATGGCCTTTGCCGGTATTTGTTAGTCCACACTTGGGGCTTTGTTAAGAAAAAAAATCTAAATTTTATAAATAAAATAAATATATGGATATATATATAAATGAATATATGTTGTGATTACTATGTGGCTGATAAATGATCATATGTGATATATGACGGGGGTTTATATGCTGTATATGTTAGAAGTATATTCTTTAACACCTTACTCCTTAAAATGATTATTCATTACCACAGCGGTACTGATTCACATTCGCATCCCCTTCTTCACTCAGTACTGTAACTTAGCTTTCTTGGTTTGACATAACATGTAACAGCACATTCCCATGAGAATAACAATTGTTAGGGCGTGGACTCCCATTAGGATTACGCTAAGGGTTCGGACCACTGGATGTAAAGTCACATCCTCCAGAATTGCCCACCAGAGTCTTTCCACCTCTCTTTGTACATTTTCTATTTCATTCATTTGCTGCTGGATCAATTAAGTTATTTGTATTAGAGGTTCCTTGGTTCTCGCCACCAAATCATGTCTATCCAACTGCAAGTGTTCCACTGGGGGGAACAGCTCAATCAGTAAGTCTTGTAAGTGTTCATGTGGAATGATCATTTCAATGACAGTACTGCCTTTGCTTGTTGGCCAGAGGCCTGGGCTCCTATTTGGTATTCTGCTGGTAACAAGTATGCAGAATCCAGCATCACTTGTAGGGCAAATGTTGCCAGCTATGGAAAAAATTATGAAAACCTATAGCACAGATCCCATCCTGAATTTGTACTACCTCATTAACCAGTTTCTTTTGTCCTAGTTCAGCCTAACCTTTACTTGTGTTATTAATATCAATTGTGGCGTAGCACTCACACAGTCACAGGGGGGTAATGCTGGACATATGGCTTGTTTACAAGCGTCCCCACACTATTTGCCTAATATACCTTAACTGGCTCCTGAAGCCGTCTAGGAACTGCCATCATGAGATATACGCTTTTGCCGTCCGCATTGTCCAATCTTGGAACCCTATTAAAATTTAGAAAATTGTAGAAAGACAGGTGTAATATGGTTTATGCCTCGTTGCTGTATTTTTTTCAAGATGTTTGTGAGGTTTAATATCCATGGCCAATTCTAAAGTTGCAACTGCAACAAACTTTGCTGTACAATTTTGATTACTCTATTGCCATAGGCTGTGCAAGTAACTGCCAATGAAACATCATTATTTTTTTGTGCTGTTGATGAGGGACAGAATGGTAGCATTCAGGTGGCCAGGGCCGGCTCTAGGTTTTTTGCTGCCCCAAGCAAAAAAAAATTTGGCTGCCCCTCGTCCCAGCCCTGGGCTCCCCCTGCACCCTCCTGCTGCCCCAGCCCTGGGCTTTCCCCCCCACCAGTGCCCCCCCCACACACCTCCTGCCACCCCAGCCCTGGGGTCTCTCCCCCACCCCCACCCTCCTTCCGCCACAGCCCTGGGTCACTGGTAACTTGCTCCCAGGGTGGGTCATTCAGCAGGAATTTTGGATGTGCACAGAACACAAACAGGATTGGGTCCCATATGGTTACAGAACTGCAGTAAAGTGGAACAATTTTCACCTTGTGTGATTGGAGGATATCTGGATGCATATTATAAGACTGTCCTACATAAATGAGGAAAAGTTGAGGTGCCTTTATTATTCTTTTGTTCCACTCTTTGTTTCTATGGGGAATTTGCCAATGCAATATCACTGTCTTCCTTTTAAACAAACAAACAAAAGGCAATGGCTATTGAAAATAGCAATTCCAGTCCTAATAACCGCTGGGAAGCATTTCTTGCTCAATTTTATCCTAGTTTTTCTACAGCAAGTTACAGTGGATCAGTATACTTGATTTGGGAGAAAAGAAGTAGCAACTGCCCAAACTAAGCTTGAGCACTCCTGAATTTTGAGGTGTTCAAATCTGGAAGGCAGGTCTGGGGTGGGGTGGAGGGGGCTGTGGGCTCCGTGGGAGAGCACGGCAGCATTTATGCAGCTGCGTGTCGGGGGCTGCCCAGCGCAAGACAAGGGGGTCTGTGTGGCACAGTACGGGGGCTGGTGGGGTTGGAGATGGGTTACGGGGTTGGGGGGGGCAGTCAAGGGACAGGGAGAAGGGGGGGGTTAGATGGGTCAGGGGTTCGGTGGGGCCGTCAGGGGACAGGCAGCGGTTGGATAGGCATGGGAGTCCCAGGGGTTTGTCAGGGGACAGGTAGGGGGTGAGGTCCTAGGGGAAGTTGGGGAGGGTCTCAGGAGGGGGCAGTTGGGGACAAGGAGAAGGGAGGTTTAGGTGGGGGCTGGGGTCCCAAGGGGCAGTTAGGGGCAGGGGTCCTGGGATGGGGCAATCAGGCGACAAGGACCAGCAGCGCTTAGATAGGGGTGGGGTACTGGGGGCAGTTAGAGGCAGGGTCCCGGCAGGGGTGATCAGGGACAGGGAGCGGGGGTTTGGATGGGTTGGGGTTTCTGTGGGGGCAGTCGGAGGGAGTGGATGGTGGCGGGGAGCTTCCTCCCGTGGAGTGTCGTGTTTTTTGAATGTTAAAGTCTGGTCTCCCTACTATTCACAGCACTCACAGCACGCTGCCGCATGAGGTCCCCCTCTTTCCTTCCCAGTTGGTAGTGGCCAAGGGAATGCTGGGAAATGTAGTTCTTTCCCTGCTCCAGGGCTGGCTCTATAGGCAGGGAGCTAACCAAGGAACTACAGCTCCCAGAGCCCCCTGTTGGTTCTCAGCTTCCCTGCTGCCCCGGCAAATGGGCTGCCCCAAGCAGGTGCTTGCTTTGCTGGTGCCTAGAGCCACCCCTGCTTGTTCTTGACAAATCCATGTTGATTCTTACTTATCACCTATTATCCTCTAGCTTTTAATAAATTGGTAGATTAATCATTTTTTCCAGTATCTTTTTGGGTATTGAAGTTAGCCTGTCCCATCTTTACTTCCCTGAGAACCTTTTTTTTTGAAGTTTGTCCTTGTTATGAACCTCACCCACCCTCCATGAGTTCTGGAAGATTATCGCTAATGGTTCAGAGATTGCTTCAGCTAGTTTCTTAAGTACTCTAGGGTGAATTTCATCCGGCCCTGCAGAGTTGCATAGATCTCACTTAGTAAATATTCTGTATCTATTATTTCCCTATTCTGGCCAGTGTTCCTTCCCTCTCATTAAAATTAACCAGTGTGAAGTATCTGTTTACAACTAACCTTTTAAATCCTGCATTCAGTAAAACTGAAGAGGTGCCCATACTGAATGGCTGGTTGCTAACATAATGGTCAAAGATGTCAGTGTCCTGGGGTTGTTAATGTGTCTTGCTTTAAGCAGTCATCTAAGGTGGTGCAGCTGTAATGCCGAAGTCACATTCTGAGCAGTAGCTCTTCTTAACAGAAACAAACCAAAGAACAGATCTTCATCCAGCTCACAGTGTGGCTCCCTATGCATGAGTTGGTGCTATCCAAGTCTCAGCTGTGATTGTAGCTCTTGTCTGCAGCTGTCGTCTTGGAGACGCAGACAGAACATCAGTCCCGTTCCAGGTGGTGCCGTAGTAACAGGGTTAACACAGGAAGAAGATGGAAGAGGCGGCTAATGACTATCCGTGCTTGACGGTGTCAGAGAGCGGGATGTGGGTGGTCAGGTCTAGTGGTCAGAGCAGGACCTGCAGCCAAGAACCAGAGCTGTGGGTCAGAGCCAGGAGCCAAATGCCAGCGCCAAGGGTCAGAGCCAGGGGCAGGAGCCAGAAGTTGGAACCCAGGGTCAGAATCGGGGTCGGAGCCGAAGCTGGAGATGAGGAATCAGAGCTGAGGGTCAAAACCAGGTTACCTGGGGAGGGACAAGGCAGGAGCTGGGCTGGACCAAGGCTGGAGCTACCATAGCTGTGGGCAAAAGCTTTGAGCAGCTACTGAACTGCCACTGCTGGGCTTAAGAGCCTCTCTACTGACCCTTCCCACCAATCAGGCAGCTTGGTACAGGCTACCTGAGCTCGTTAGGTTGCCTGGAGACTGGCTCTGCTGCAGGCCCTGATTCCCGACAGATGGTCCTTGTTGATGGTCCCATATGGCAGGTGCTTCAAGAGAGGGACTCCTCAGGACTTGGGGCTCTCCAGTCCTCCCATCCTGGTGTCCATGAGCTCAAGGTGAAGAGAGACAAAGAAATACATGCAAGCTCCTCTTCCTAGGATCACTCACATGTGTGGGTCTTACCAGGTCCCCTTTTCTTGTGGCCCCTCCTAGAGGAACAGCTCTGGTCCAATCAGTGTCACATATGTGCTTCTTCCAAATAGATCAACCTTCCACTGAGGAAAAACACTGCACACACAAGTGGGTTTTGCCCATATAAAGTCAATTTCTGCTCAGTGACTTCCTCTTTCTCAGGTGTTTCCTGGTGGATACCCCTGTCCTGTCTGGATTGTGGTGAGCAGTGTGGTGTGGTTCACCTGCCTTATTTCCTCCTCTGTCTGCTTTAGAACAACACATTCCCTGTGACTAAAGAATTTTTTCCTCTCCTCTTGCCATTGCCCAGTGGAGTCTATCATAGAATCATAGAATCCCCCTGGGTAAGAACATAGGGAAGAATGGGAGAGAGATCCTGGAGGCCAAATTTAGGCTCCATGGTAACATTTTTTGAAACACTTCCAGTTCCACACATATGGCCAGTTAGACAGGCAGAAATGCAGGGTCTCAATGCATGGATGAGCCGATGGCTTAGGGACAAGGGGGTAAGATTTATTTGGAACTGGAACCTTTTGGGAAAGGGGGAGTCTATTCAGGCAGGATGGGCTCCACCTAAACCAAAATGGAACCACATTGCTGGCACTTAAAATTAAAGAAGTCATAAAGCAGTTTTTAAACTAAGGGCTGAGGGAAAGCCAACATGGACCTAGGGGTTACGGTGGATGAAAAGCTGAATATGAGTCAACAGTGTGCCCTTGTTGTCAAGAAGGCTAATGGCATTTTGGGTTGTATAAGTAGGGGCATTTCCAGCAGATCGAAGGACGTGATCATTCCCCTTTATTCAGCACTGGTGAGGCCTCGTTTGGAGTACTGTGTCCAGTTTGGGGCCCCACACTACAAGAAGGATATGAATAAATTGGAGAGAGTCCAGCGGAGGGCAACAAAAATGATTAGGGGGCTGGAGCACATGACTTATGAGGAGAGGCTGAGGGACTGAGATTGTTTAGCCTACAGAAGAGAAGAATGAGGGGGGATTTGATAGCTGCTTTCAACTACCTGAAAGGGGGTTCCAAAGAGGATGGATCTAGACTGTTCTCAGTGGTAGAAGATGACAGAACAAGGAGTAATGGTCTCAAGTTGCAGAGGGGGAGGTTTGGGTTGGACATTAGGAAAAACTTTTTCACTAGTAGGGTGGTGAAGAAATGGAATGGGCTACCTAGGGAGGTGGTGGAATCTCGTTCCTTAGAGGTTTTTAAGGTCAGGCTTGACAAAGCCCTGGCTGGGATGATTTAGTTGGGTTTAGTCCTGCTTTGAGCAGGGGGTTGGACTTGATACCTCCTGAGGTCCCTTCCAACTCTGAGATTCTATGATTCTATGATTCTATTCTATGTGTGGAGGAGCATGTGGTTTGGACAGAGACATCCCTTAGGGGCGGATCTATTAATGGAGATTCTCTATGTCCTAGTAAGGAGGTGGCTAAGGAGAGGATGGAAGATGATAAAATACAGGTAGGCTCTGATGAGAAACAGTCAAATAAAAAAGAGTCCCATTCAATTACATCATGTAATGGCAGAGAGCTAAAAAGTGACAAGTTTTTAAAGTGCTCATATACCAATGCTAGAAGTCTAAACAATAAGATAGGTGAACTAGAGTATGTTGTATTACATGAGGGTATGGATATAATAGGCATCACAGTAACTTGGTGGAATGAGCATAATCAACGCGACACAGTAATACCAAGTTACAAAATATATCGGAAGGACAGAACAGGAAATGCTGGTGAGGGTGTGGCAATAGAAAGCGTTAAGTCAAATGAAGTAAAAATCTTAAATGAACCAAACTGTCTGATGGAATCTCTATGGATAGTAATTCCATGCGCAAATAATAATATAGCAGTAGGGATATACAACCGACCACCTGACCAGGATGGTGATAGTGACTGTGAAATGCTCAGGGAGATTAGAGCGTCTATAACAATCAAAAAGTCAGTAATAATGGGGGATTTCAACTAGCCCCATATTGACTGGGCACATGTCACCTCAGGACGGGATGCAGAGATAAAGTTTCTTGACACCTTAAATGACTGTTTCTTGGAGCACCTAGTCCTGGAACCCACAAGAGAAGAGGCAATTCTTGATTTAGTCCTAAGTGGAGCACAGGATCTGGTCCAAGAGGTGAATATAGCTGACCATAGTATATTACCATAGCTGGTAATAGCGACCATAGTATAATTAAATTTAACATCTCCGGGTGGGGGGAACGCCACAGCAGCCCACCACAGGAGCATTTAATTTCAGCTAGGGAACTACACAAAAATGAGGAAGTTAGTTAAAGAGAAATTAAAAGGTACAGTGCTGAAACTGGAATCACTACAAGCTGCATGGAAACTTTTTAAAGACACTTGAATAGAGGCTCAATTTAAATGCACACCTCAAATTAAAAAATATACTAAGAGAACCAAAAAATTACCACCATGGCTAACAAGAAAGTGAAAGAAGCAGTGAGAGGCAAAAAGGGCTCCTATAAAAGGTGGAAGTTTTGGCGAGTGGGGTGCAGGGGAGGGAAAGGGCAAAGGCAGGTTAAAGGAGCATTTGTTGGACTTTCACACCGGAAGGGGAGAAACTGAGGCAAAGGACACTGCCCAGTATATTCTGGGGTAGGAGTTTTCTCATGGTTAAGGCTACAATTATGTCATGGAGGTCACAGACATGAAGCCTTTCCCCTCCAATTAGCTCTGTCCCCCAATAATCCCCACCCCACAACTGACCAGGGGGCAAGGAGATCCCTAGCCTGATGGGGGAGGAAGGCCATGGAGCGCCCCCCCCCCCACATGTGCACTGGGCCCTACCTGGAGAGGCTCCGATGCCCAGGCCTGCGGGGCTTGGCCATGATGCTGATCTTCTTGATGCCGTGGAAGGGGGCAGCATGGGGCACAGTGGTGTAGACAGGGAAGGCCGTCTCCACCACCATGCATCTCTGGCTCCCCTATCTTCAAAGCCCAGAGGCTGGTGTAGGACTCCTTGGTCTCCAGGCTCTATGCCGCTAGGGCCCATGGGCCACATTCATGGCTGTGCTGGCAGCAATCTCCGGCTTCTGCTGCACCTGGATCACCATGACCAGGAGTGGGGTGGGTCAGAGATGGGAGGTGACTGTTCTACTCTACTCAGCGCAGGAGAACCGTGTCCAGGTTTGGGTGCTGCACTTCAAGAAGTGGTGGTGGGAGAGGCTGGCCGCCCTGAGTGTGCACCTGTGGATTGGTTGGGATTGTAGTCGGGGCAGGGAGCCTCTCCTGTTACTTGCCCAAGCGCAGCCACGCTTCAATTTTTTGCAGAGCAAGCCTGAGTATGTCTCCTTGAGCTAGAAGTTTCCCCTAGGCATACACTACATTGGTGTAACGTGCAATTTCCTCTGCTCCCTCCAGTGCTCACGTTGCACCAACTGAGCCTCAATCCAGATTCTCTGAAACACCCTGAGATTTACTGAGCCAGATTCCTGGGGCTGGCTGAAATGGGCTCATCTGAGATGGGCTCAGTATGAGACTAGAGCGTGGAGGGGTCCCAGATGGCTTTTCACCACTTTCACAGCTACTGAATCCTAGGGAATAACTATGGATCAGTCTGGTTAAATCTATTTCTGAGGTGTTCACCCATATATGCTGAGCTAATATATTACATGATCAATAGGTATGATTCAAATCACCTATATTAATATGGATAGTATGTGCTTAACACGTTAGGATATAGATATTCAAGCCTGTCTGCAAAGGCCTATACTTTAAGAATTTAGGTGTATTCGTCTCACTTAGCTACTTACAGAGGTAAAAAAGAAAGACAATGATTTTGATTCTATCTGTGTAAGGGCCTTCTCTCACTGGGACAGTCTGAGGCCCTGTTTAGTCATATGGAAATAAGGCAATTGGGGCTGTTAGGAAGGTGATCCGATCCATCACCTCCAGAGAAAGGGAAGAGCCTAGAAGATGTGAAAGAAAATTTAGTTTGATAGTTTTCTGCCTGGAAAGAACTTGCTTCTTAATAGACACAGCTGGGAAACCCTTCCGTCTGTATAGATGTAGTTGTGAAATCCTCACTTCTGTATTGTTTTGTATGTTTATTTGCATGGTCTCTGGTTCTGTGATTGTTTCTGTCTGCTGTATAATTAATTTGGCTGGGTGTAAACTAATTAAAGTGGTGGGATATAATTGGTTAGCTAATCATGTTACAGTATGTTAGGATTGGTTAGGTAAATTTTAGTAGAATGATTGGTTAAGGTATAGCTGTGAATATGGGCAAACAGGAAGTAAGTTGGGATTCGAAAATAAGGAAAAGGAACTTGAATTTAAGCTTGCTGGAAGTTCACCCCGATAAACGTTGAATTGTTTTCACCTTTGGACTTTGTGTATTGTTGCTCTCTGTTCATGCGAGAAGGACCAGGGAAGTGGTAGAGTGAAGGAATAAACCTTCTAACAACACATATAACATTCCATTGTCTATACACCTCTAGCAGTTACATGGCCTGGAATGGTGGCCTGTATCTTCCTATAGTTGTATTCACCTATGCTAAGTATCCCATAACACCTTGCATTAGCCAGGACAACTGTCGGGATCAGCACATGGGAGTGTTCTACTGTAGTAACAGGCGGGGAGTTACTCTCATTGGAATGTCCGAAAGATAAGGACAATATATACGGGACAAGCCTAGGAGGTGCATCTTGGTACCTGGAATTCCTGAGTCCAGAACAAAGAACTAAGGGGTACCATGTGGTACCAGGAAAAACAAGGTCAGAATAGCCTCAGAGGGTGCATACAGTACCTCTTTCCCTGTGACCAGGTTGGGTATAAAAAGGACAGCTTTAGGGATCTGACTCTGGACACCAGCTTCTTTGAAAGGTGAATTCAGCACTACTGCAGGAGATATTCCCGGAGATTAGAGTTGTTTTGAACCTTTGTTCCTGTAATATGCTGTTACTAAGTATTAGCAATAAACCAGACCGTTATTGGTTATTTGGTGTCTTGGGCATATTGCATAACGAACCAAAGTGTGGTCAAGCAATTGACCATACGGTTTACCAACAGAAAGGAAATCCAGAATCTTCAGAACTGGAAAGGTTTCAGAGTGGTAGCCATGTTAATTTGTATCAGCAAAAAATAACTAGGAGTCCTTGTGGCAGCTTAGAGACTAACAAATTGATTTGGGCATAAGCTTTCGTGGGCTAGAACCCACTTCACCAAATGCATGGAGTGGAAAATACAGTAGCAGGTATAAATACACAACATATGAAAAGATGAGAGTTGCCTTACCAAGTGGGAGGCCAGTCAATTCAATTAATAGGATACCAAGGGAGGAAAAATCACTTTTGTAGTGGTAATGAGAGTGGCCCATTTCAAACAGTTGACAAGAAGGTGTGAGTAACAGTAGGGGCAAATTAGTATGAGGGAAATTAGGTTTTGTAATGACCCAACCACTCCCAGTCTTTATTCAGGCCTAATTTGATGGTGTCCAGTTTACAAATTAATTCTAGTTTTGCAGTTTCACGTTGGAGTCTGTTTTTGTTGTTGTTGAAGAATTGCCACTTTTAGGGCTGTTATTGAGTGACCAGGGAGATTGAAGTGTTCTCCTATTGGTTTTTGAATGTTATAATTCCTGATGTCAGATTTGTGTCCATTTAGTCTTTTGCATAGAGACTGTCCAGTTGGGCCAATGTACATGGCCTGAATAAAGACTGGGAAGCAGATATTAACGAGTGTCTGGGGCTCAGTGGAGTAAACTGCAGACCCAAAACCACCGGCACCAGTGTGACTGGGAATTACTCCTGCAGCTGCATTGATGGATGTGAGTCCAGGACTGGGAAAGCCAGGTCTCAGTGAGTGAGAACAGCTGCCAACGTGAGCTCTCCCCTTGCTGCCACTACTCCCTGCTCAATCCCCCACACCCCTGGGCTCATTCCAGGCCTGGTGCTGCACCAGAGGCTGCTGCCGGCTGCAGCAAAGGCACCCGATCCGCTCACCGGGGCTGTGATCAGCCGTGACCCTCAATTGCTGCCCCAGCGCGTGGGGGCCAGGATCTCCCCTGGCTCGGTGTTTGGATTGGGAATAAACCCCTAGGTTTGCAGAGAAGCACCAGGGAGATGGGTGGGGCCCTCGCTGTCCCCAGCACACGGGATCTGGGCTGCTAGGGCCCCCCGGAGCCTGGGAAGGAGCTTCATATATGGTCCATAGACACAACACAGTGCGCTCTGCCCCCATGGGCTCTGGGGAGCAGGGAATAGGCACAGCACAGTGTGCCCCAGCCATGCCCCCGATCCTCCGCCTGGGTCCTGGGGAGCAGAGAATAGCCCCAGTGCCTGACGCTCTAGCCAGGCCCCCAATCTGCCCTGATTGGCCCCAGGGTGCTGAGAATAGCCCCAGCGCAGGGTACTATGGCCACGCCCTGAACCACCCCCTACAACAGGCTGGCGGCAGGGTGGGTGAAGGGCCCTTACACCGGCTCCAGGCTGGCTGGGGAGGCCCCTGCACAGGATGGGGGATTGTCAGAGACCATTACGCTGCCAGAGTGGCCCAGCAGGGTCTCCGTGTAGCTGTGAATCTGACCCCCGCATCGTGGTTACAGTGGACATTGAGGAAGCCCCAATTTCTCTGAAAGACAAAATCAGGCCTCTGATTCAAACAGTTTAGTAGGAAATATGTACACAGTATATACAAAATCTGCAGCTGGGTTATTTACAGACGACCTTGTTTGTGAGATACATGGCCAGCACCTGAAAAAGAAATGTGAAGAGTCATCAGTATTTGTCCAGAGCCCCTTAATACACATCAACAGAGTGCAGAATACTAGGGAATAACAATACGAGAACATGGACTGGGAATAAGCTGCTGGATATGGTATAGAAAACAATCACCAAAACAGGAAATACTACAAGATTAGGGGAACCCATATTACTTAATAGAGTCACTTTTGAATTAGCAGAATGTGTCAATTCAACAGGGGTCTCTATTGGTTTCCTTCCAATATTCAACTGTTACAGGAACATTGTCTCCCCATTGAGAACTATAAGCAATAACACCCCAGACTCCCTCTGCCTTTCGCCCTCCTCTGCAAACTGCTGCCTGGTGAACCCTCACAAGCCCTGCACCCAAGGGGACAGTAAACTGGAGAATGAGGTGGTGATGGAGACTAGAAACCTGACCATTCAGTGACCTTTTGATAGGAGGTGAAGGATCATAGTAGCTAACTTTGGAGGATGAGTTATATCTGCTGAGCCCCTTCTCTGAAGGGCAGAGCATCCTTATCTCCCCATAACATCAGTGGGAGTTTGAGAACACTCGGCAACTCATAGGCTTGGGCAAGACAAATACAAAGGCCTTGGGTGACTAAAGTTAAGCACTAAAATCTGCAGGTAGAAGCCTAAATACTCATTATAGCCACCTGCAGAGGTGCTGATTAGGGCACTTAAATCTCTATCAGCTTTATGGTGTTTCAAATAGATATTTGAAAAACAAGGGGACTGATGTTTAAAGGCATATTTGGCCTTTGGTTGCCATTAGACAACTTTATGCCAGGTGAGTGGGTTTTCCAAACCCGGATACCTGAACTCAGACTCCTAACAACCACGGGTAGGTGCATCAATAGGGGTGGGGTTAGTTGTAAAGTCACCCTTTTGCTGCCCTACGTTGCAGTGGAGCAGGGCAAAGTAGCCATAAAGCTGCCCTAAGAGGCAGCTAGGAATTCCCCAGCATGTGCAAATCCCTAACACCCAGAGAACCAGCATATAGAGTGTACAGTCAGTGTAGCTGGCTGTATGTCACCAACTCCTAGCTTCCCACCCAAGTATATGGGGGGTGAGCTGGGAACAGAAGCTGGCACACACAGTGTGCGTTGTGCTACAGCTATCTCCAGTGCAGCAATGGCTGTTACAAGACAGCATAATTTAGAACAACCCAGAGCCTAGAGCTCAGCTGTATTTGTGGATCTGGGCCAGTACTTGGCTGTTACTATAGTAATGACCCCTGAGCAAGCAGTATAATGTACATGCTTCTCACCGAGCTTGTCCAGAGGCTGCATGTCCATCAGAATGACTAGATGTCCTGATGTGTAATAAAAACGCTTGAGTAATAAAAATCAACCCAGGCTACTTTACAGGGCCTGATCCTTCTCTCACTTACAGCATCTGAGCAGTAGGACAACGGCGAATACTGCCCAGTAGTATAGTTGCCTCTGTCGTGTTCCAATTTTGGGTAGCGGGAGCGAGGAGTATAAGGGCCCTATTGTCAATCAAAAGTTAACCCCATCCCTTGACCCAATAAGCCCTGCCCACCGGTCATCAGAAGCCCTACCCCATGGGGGTATTACTTCTGGGGGCGAGGCAGACACATGACCAGAAGCAAGGTGTGTCATGTGACCCCTCTAAGAACTCCTTCCACTATACCAATCAGGATAGGTTTTGCCCCGATAGGAACGCCCTGAGAGAAGATTTAACCAGCCAGGGGGAGTTCCGGGGTTTGTGTGACCCCTCTAAGAACTCCTCTCACTGCCTTCTACCAATCGGGAGGGGCTTCAGCCACTAGAGACCACCCTGAGAGGAGATTAGACCAATTGAGGGGAATTCTGGGGCTGGGTGACCATCCAGAAGTGGTTCGTGTGACCCTCTAGGAACTCCTCCCACCACCCTCTACCAGTCGCGATGGGTTTCGCTGCAGAGGACTGCCCCGAAAGGAGATTTGACCAAAACAGAGCAGGTTCTGGGATGGGGTGACCACCCAGAAGAGGGTTGTGTGACCCCTCTAAGAACTCCTCCCAATGCCCTCTGCTAATCAGAGTGCAGCACCATCACCCCACAAGTCCCAAAGCTGGACAGAGGAGGCAATCTCTTACCAAGAAGACATGTTTCAGAAATTGTGGAAAGGCTGAGAGGAAACATGGACTCCTTTACCACCCCGCTGAGAACTTCAGACTTTGTTTTAGCCCTGCGGACCTTTGGACTTGTGTGGAGAAAGTGCTACAGCAGCAACAGTTCTGAAGAGGATGAGGGAACAGCCGAGGGGATTCCTTTGGCCCAGCCATTGATGGATACACCAGAACCTGAACCCAAAGCCCAACCATTCATGAGACACACCAATGAGCATGGTGGCCTCTCGTTGTCCACCACCCTGGAGGAGGAAGACGATCATTGCTTGGGGGAGTTACCGGCGGACAAGCTGAACGGAAAAGACGTCGCTCAGGTAAATGAATGATTAAGAAGTGACAGTTGATGATGAGGTGTAATGAGGTTAGGAACCTGGGGTTGTGTAAATCTAAAAAACAAGCAGTGAGAACTTACACTTGTTTCTTGTCTGAGACAGCTCGATGATGTCTTTGTAGAGGACCCGGAGGCCCTGGACAACGTTGCATCAAGCAGCAAAGATGAACCGGGCCCGCCTTGTTTTTGCTGAATGCCGCTAAAAATTGTTGAAGAGAACTTCAAGGATGAAGGTTATAAGGAGTTTAGGAGAAGGTTTGGCATGGAACTCGCTGAGCCAGTGCCACATTGTGAGCGTAAAAATTTATGTGGACTATTGTATGCATTGCTATTTATGCTGTTCTTATTAACTGTCTTAGGGTACGTCCATAGTACCCGCCGGATTCAGCGAGTAGCAATCGACTTCTCGGAGTTCGATATATCGCGTCTCATCTAGATGCGATATATCGAACTCCGAACGCGCTCCCGTCGACTCCGGAACTCCACCACCGCGAACGGCGGTGACGGAGTCGACGGGGGAGCCGTGGACTTCGATCCTGCGCCGTCAGGACGGGTAAGTAGTTCGAACCAAGGTAGTTCGACTTCAGCTACGCTATTCGCGTAGCTGAAGTTGCGTACCTTAGTTCGACCCCTCCCCCCCTAGTGTAGACCAGGCCTTAGGGAAAAGCTTTTTGAAGATTGTGAAGGCTATGTCATAGATGCCCCAGCCCAATGGCACCATGACTGTGTGATTTGGACTTCAACTTTATATGTAAATTTGTACATTTAAATATGTAAACTAAAAAACATCTATTGAAAAGGGCTTTGTGACTATATGCATTTCTGTTAGGTCTCTGGCCCTTAAATGAGCTAAACGTTTTAATGGAGCCTCTTGGTTTGTTTTCAAGAAGCTGTATGTCTTTTAAATTAAAAAAAATGGTTTGTGAGAATCTAACTTTTGTGTTTTTGTGTAAAAAAGACCCATTTACAGGAAAAAGCTGAAATGTATGTTGTGGGAGGAGAAAAATCCTAAAAATGTGTTTACAGTGTAACCATTCTGCCATCAGAGTTGGCAGCAACAAGAGCTGCGTTCACTTGCTAGGAACTGCATTCCAATAACACAATGCAAAACTGGCTCAAGCCCTCAGCCAGTGGGGCACTGAGGCTCCCCTACTACAAGCTAAAATCACCACTTACTGTGTTTAGTAGGGAGGACTCAGTGCTGGTTCACCATTAGCCCAAAGTGAATTCAGCTTTGCAGTCTGTAATCAGACTTCATGGAATCAAAATTAGCACTAACATTTCACAGTGGAGACAGGAAGAAGAGCTAGAATTAGTGTCTAGGGCCCACCAGGTACAAATATCTGTCTCCAGCCTCTCTCAATTTGCTGAGTTTTGGAACCCATGTCCCTTGCCTAGCGAGTGCTACTTAGTTGATGGCGAGTCCCTCCGTCATAAAAGGCCAAGTACAGTTCCACTGTCCTTGAGTCACATAATCAGGATAACAACACTTTATTCTTCCTGCCTCAATAACAGAGAAACTGGGGATCCCACAGCAGCCAAAGTGACCATTTGGGCTACTGTGGGCTCATGCTAGGCGGGGTGGGTGTGCCTGTGCAAATGAGATCAACCCCTGATGTTCTTTTTCACAACTCACCACCAAATGTCAGGGTAGATCTCATCCTTGACTCTGCTTACAACAGTAAAACAAACAGGGATGGTTCAGACATGTGTTTGAGTGCAATAGAATTGACTCATCCTGTTGAACTGAATGTTTTTAACCACACCCCCACTGAATAGTGAAGGTAACTGTGATTACTTATCCTTGTTGCCATAGGGATAAATTTGATTGGTGTGCACCGACAGTAAGGGAAGTGGGTGGGTGAGTTCTGATTAATATGAAATGAAATAAAACCTCAGGAATTCGCAGATGCTATTGGACAGTTTAAATATAACCCCTGGAGTTGATAGAGTGCTATTGGACAGTATAAAGGATCCAGGAGTTGGCAGAACTCTATTGGACAGTTTAAATATGACCCGGGAGTTGTTTGAATGCTATGGGTCACTCTTTCTAGCAATTCAAAGCCATTAAAAGTTTAAATTAATATATTTACAACAAACAACCCCCCCACACACACACACACACAAGGGTCTAAACCAAAACTGAAACGTTTCAACGGGTCACAAACCTGCACCATGCTTTAGAACCAGTATTTGCTCTAAAGACAATCAAACATTTAAAAGCTCTGGGGGGCTTATTATGGCTGTGATACAACCATTTTATTTCAACCCCCACCCCAAACTTTATGCATGAAAGAAACATGTTTACAAAAACAAGCCCCAAAGAGATGTACTGATATCTGCCAAAAGTCCCCACTTGGGAATGGGACAGTTACATTAAGGATTGGGGATCTACTGTTTAATACTGTAAGAAGGCCCTACAGAAAAATGGATTTTAACTAAAAGAAAAAATGGAGCCAAAAGCAGCTCAGTTGTGCAGCCAGCTTAATTCCCCCACCCCAGCTCACAAAACGGAATGTTAGGAAGGGGCCTAAAGTCCTTAAGTCTCTAGTATTTCAGAGCTGTAACGATCAAACGATCAGATTTCATCCTGCAAGATTATCGACAATGAAACAGCTTGAGTGTCTTGGAAAGACCCAAAAGACCAGTACTCGTTCTCTGGAAATACCAGTGTTTTCATAGCCTGTTTCACCACTGCTTATGCCCACATAGAACTAAACAACCTGCTAGACTGGTTGCAAGAGCGGTGCCTGTACCATGACACTGACTTGGTGAAATTTGTGAAAAGGGAGGGTGACTGGAATCCTCCTCTGCGGGATTATTTAGGCAAGATCCCACCAGATCAACACATCACCGAGTTTGTGTCGGCAGGCCCGAAAACATACGGGTATAAGCTGCTGGAAAGAAAGGCCTGCATGAAAGTCAAAGGTATTACCCTGAACGTAGCAAATTGTGAAAAGATCAACTTGGACAGTTTGAAAGATCTAGTTCTGGACTATTGCACGGGCCTGTGAGAAAACACGTCCAAAAAGATAGAGGTGCAACAGCCCTCTATCATAAGGAACAAAAATCAGTGGCAAATAAAGACAAAAACCCTTAAGAGAAGTCATTTCCACCAAGAAGGTCCTAGGAGAAGGGTTTTAAACCCTGCCCTATGGCTTTAAAAATGGATCCAAGGTGGAAACACCCCTTTTCTGCAATTCTTGCGGGGCCTAGCAACTGTGGGAAAAGTTACTTTATAAAAAATGTGTTGGAGAATGCCAAACGAACATTGTCTGTTATGCCTGAGAGTATTGGATAACATGGCTATAAAAATCATTGCAAGATACACATGTCTGGGCTTGTTGAAACTTGTTTTAAGCAAGGCTAGATATGCCCAAAAATTTAAATTTAGTTTTTACAAAATTCATCACCATCCGGTCGTTTTGCACTAAGTCAAAAGATTAAACCCTTGCTACGATGATGTAAGAAAAACACGCAGTGATAGCTGCAGGCGACAGACTGGAGGTCTTGTAATTGTCTATTGTGGAACACATTGTGTGTGGCATTTTTGTTTAAAAATTTCATAATGCTTTTAGGAAACAAGACGCTATTCGGGGGGGTGCCCATATGAGTAAAAAAATCTCTCCACGGTTACACTTCGCCAGATACAAGGTGAGCCAGTGTTCACCAGGTTGGTTATGTGGATGCATATTGACCACCAAACCTAAGGGTGTCTGAGACAGCTTGCTGCCAGGGAGCCAATCATAAGGGAATTCTTTTTTGTGTAAGGGGTCGTTGATGAGACACGTGAGAGCTGCACGGTGTCCATGTTCACATATAGTCAAGCAGAACATTTCTCCTCTGATTTATCTCTATGACGTTGTCAAAAACCCCATACACGATCATATTGACGGTGACGGTTAGAGCCGTCCCAAAATGTATTTCTGCTCTCAGGTTCCCGGTTTTAAACAGGGAACAGTGATTGGCGCATTCCTGGTCGGGAGACAGGTCAAAGGCAAACAAGGTGTAACCCCATGCAAACTCCTCACGGTTGATTAACAGAGAACGATCTTTCACGTGTTTACTAGCTGTCTGTACCAGATTCATGTATTCTCTCACGCAGTGTTCTGCCTCGAAGTCTGGTTGCAGAGGCTTGGTTACGGAATATTCCACCCACGCCAGCCCCGTACATCCAGGAAGGGCATATCCCACTTGGGCTTTGTAATAGTTCCTGTAGATGGTGGGGTCGCTGTAGTTTTTTAGGATTGCCATAATGTTTTCCTTTTTAGAAACCTCGCTCTTTCCAGGGAAACAGGTGCACCTTGATGATCACCTTGCCAACGCAAAATAAGACGTGTCTGTTCTGATCTGTCTTTATTTCAATGGTAATGGTATCGATGTGGTGTTTTCTGACAGGAACGTAATGAGGTTTATCGTAGGTGATGGTGACAAACTTGTTGTTCCTTCCTTGGACAGGGACACAGCGTAACAGGGGAACAGAAAAGTCCCCCACAAATTCGTGTTCTACAATATCTGTGAACAGACACAAGAAATTAAAAGCCCTGTGATATCTGCTGAGAAGGGGAATTTTTGGATGCTGTGCTTCAGGCCCAAACCTAGAATGTTAGCTAGCTCCCCGCTGATAGAAAACATATAAGTAAAATCGGCGGACTTAAGACTAACTTTTCTACCCCTAGGGTCGTAGTTCATGACCACCTCAGGTGGTGTGGGATGACGAGCCACAGTACTGTTCATATGATCCAATAATTTGGGTATGAACGAGTAATAACCTTGTCGTAGGATAAAACTCCATGCCATATCTCCAAAGGTGATTTCAAAAGGGGTGTCTTCGTTGATAGTGTTCTGGCTGTGCGGGTATTGTATTTCCACAAACCTACCTCCCAGGCACTCCGGAGATCCTAGGGCTTAATTAGCAGTATTGTAAAGTTCAAGCTGGTGTTCTGAGGAAAAACTGCAGAGCTGGCATTCTGGGCAAAGTAATGTAAAACCTGCTGTCGCTCATTTTTCTCTCTGTGTCTTTGCAGGAGCAATCTTTTTGTTTGTTTGTTTGTTTTGTTCATGTCTAAATGTCACAGAGTTGAGAAGCTTCCACCCAGCTGTTAAACTTATCGCTCCCCCGAACCATTTCACCAGTAGCTGCTTTTTTCTCCCTTTTCCTTTATCCGCTAGAACTTTTTCAATCCTGTAAATCCTGTCTTGTTTGGGGTTTACTTTTTGTAATTCTTCAGGGTAAAAAGATCCAGTAACTGTCTTACCCTCATAATCTTTTAATCAGTATACAGGTCTCTGGCTCCTGGTTAAGGCTTCATCCACTATAAATAGCTCATCAGTAAACGTCTGTTCATAACCTTTTTCAAAGGCTCCTGTTTCTTTTAAAACGTATTTGAACCAGTTTGTGTAAAGTGAAAGCATCCGATCTGAAAGCCAAGCTGTTACCTGTCTTCTATTTCAAGTTTTATTATGCTTTTTGGCCACTCGAAAAAGAGGATTCCCCCACCAAAGCTCCCAACTTCCCTGGGGATGTAATATATTTTCATTAACAGAGCTGTCTGTGGAGACAGGACTGTTCTTGGTACCGTCTTTTACTAACACAAATATGGAGGGGGATACAGTCATAGGGACACATTTAAATAAGTTTAATTAATTGCCTGGTTTAACACAACCTTCGACAGCCACCTGTAAAAATGGACGCCATGACCCCTACAACGAAGGACTCTGAGCTGGTTCATTCTTCTATTTTGTTCTTTTCTGGATTTTCCTCTTGAGAGCTGCATCTCAGACAGGAGCAAAAACAGCTGATGCACGACTTGCTACCGATGTGTAAGTTCTCAAAGGCCTCTTGAAAGGCATCGTCAAGCTGTTGAGAGATTTTCAGACAAAAAACAGTGTAAGCAACGCCCTGCTTGTTCTTAGATTTATGAAATACCAAGTCGATTCCTAACCCCATTATACCCCCATGATTGACCATCGCTTCTTAATCATTCATTTACCTGAGCAACGTCTTTCCCGTTCACCTTGTCCACCAGTGACTCCCCCAAGCCATGATCATCTTCCAACTTTGGGGGGGGGGGGTCATCACACTCATCGGGGTTCTTCACAAGGGTTTGGGGTTGGGTCCCGAGGTATCTATTAATGGTCGAGTCAAAGGGCCCTCCTCGGAACTGTAACTGCTATAGCGCTTTATCCATACAAGCCCAAAGGTCCTCGGGGCTAAAACAAAGTCTGAAGTTCTCCGGGGGGTGGTAAAGGAGTCCATGTCTCCTCTCAGCCTTTCCACAATTCATAAAACACATCTTCTTGGTAAGAGATGGCCTCCTCTGCCCAGCGCTGGGACTTATGAGGTGATGTGCTGCACTCTGACTGGCAGAGGGCATTGGAAGGAGTTCTTGGAGGGGTCACACGACCCTCTTCTGGGAGGTTCACCCCTTCCGAGAACCTACCCTGTTTTGGTCAACTCTCCTCTTGGGGCAGTCCTCTGCAGCTGAAACCCATCACAATTGGTAAAGGGTGGTGAGAAGAGTTCCTAGAAGGGTCACATGAAGCACTTCCGGATGGGTCACCCCACCCCAGAATTCCCCCCAGTTGGTCAAATCTCCTCTTGGAGTGATCCCCAGTGGCTGAAACCCACCCTGATCGGTAGATGGCGGCAGGAGGAGTTCTTAGAGGGTCACACAAAAGACAGGTCACCTGCCCGGAACTCCCCTGATTGGTCAAGTCTTCTCTCGGGCATTCCTATTGGGGCGAAACCCATCCTGATTGGTAGAGGAAAGTGGGAGGAGTTCTTAGAGGGTCACATGACACATCTTGCTGCTGGGGTCAAGGGGTGGGGTTAACATTTGATTGATGGTAGGGCCCTTATACCACTGGAGCGCCTTGTTCTGTTTGTCTTCGTTCTGCTTCATTCGTCAAGCACTCCACTAGAATAGATGTCACTTAGGATTTCAGTTGCCACCAGCTGGACAGTGGGACTTGGGTCTTTCTCTAGGACCTGGAGAGCTGAAATTACAGAGGGCATCACGTTAGTGAACAGACTGTCAAATCACAGCTAAGCATGATCACAGAACCTTGAAGTACCTGAGCAGAATGATCCCATGGAAAAATGTGAAACTGGGCTCAGTCCTTCTACTGGGGTGGAAAATACATGAGAGATGAATAGGCTGCACTTTTCATATAGTCACCTGTGCCTGAACTAGCTCGAGACTTATTACTTCTGAATACCACACTACAGCAGCTCTCCAATACAAACAAAGCTTTAGGGTCCCCCATTGGGTCCATTCCATGCTCCCAACTGTGGGGAGACCCTGACTCTACCAGAAAGTCATCCACTCTGCTGCAAATGGAAGAAGGTCCATTGTTTCAATAGCTTCCACTTTTCAGTTATTTTCCAGCTCTATTCAGGAGCCACTGCCTGAGCTCAACTAAACCTGGAATTTAACACAGGCCAGGTCCAAGCTGGTTTGCACATGATAGAGGGCACCTACTGGAAGGAAAATTGCTGGTGGGAAATTTGGGGTAGCAGAAAGTGGCTACTTCTCACTTGGGGAGTCCACAGAGAGCCAATAAAGCCCAAAGTGTGGATAGCACTGGCTGGGGAGGGGGCATTGCCAGGACAACCAGGAGATGCACTGACTCATATCACATCTTCTGCAGCTTCCTCCTTCAGGGGAAATTAAGGTTGACTTTCTACGGGGCAAGAGTGAATTTGTCCTTTGATGTGTGGCTGATGCACTTTGCACCAGTGGTATCGGTTACTGCTGCTTGTCAGCTAAATTCCTTTTTAACAACTCACTAATGAGCAGGACTTCAGCTGTATTTATCACTTACACATCAGCAGATGTTTCAGGTCCAGCCATTTCATACGCCGAGTGTCTGTCTGTTCCAGGATGATGCCTAAATACACAATGTCAAATAAACAACAACAACAACACCACCACCTTCCCTTGTTGAGTGCAAAGTGATATTAGCAGCCCCTAGACAGGTCTTTGGGGGTCTCCTACTGTGGGCCTAAGGGTGAGCTGTGGGCAAGAGGATGCTAGAGCAGTTTAGAGTCCACACTGAAGAGAATGAGAGAGACATTTTTTAAAAAGAATGTTTACATAAAACCCATTTGCTTGAAACAGTCTGTGCTCCTCTTGCCACTGCAGTCAGTTATTGGAGACATACTAAGATAGTGTCTTGGTCTAGTGGTCTGAGCAAAGGACTGAGGCCAGGAATAAGTGAGTTCTAAGCAGGGATCTCACAAGGTGACTGATAGGTGAGCCACAATGCCTGCCTGTCTCACATGGGTGTGCTAGGGAGAAGAGGGCACTGGGTCAAAGAGGAGGACCCTAATGCTTCCTTGACAAGGTGCTGTGGCCAGGAAGGTGAAACAGCAGGCGCTATGGGGAGGTGGGCTGCTTGCCTCCCAGTGATGAAGTCACAGTGAGGAGCACTGAACAGCACTGGGTAGGTCTGCACTTTGAGCTAGGGGTATCACTCCCAGTTCAATGGGACGGGCCCACACTAGCTCCGACAGTGCTGGCATTAGAATGTAGCTAAGGCAGCACAAGCAGTGGGAGGAGCAGACACTGTGAGAATGGACTTTGGGGGTTGGATGGGATCATACTTGGGGTGGTTAAACCTCCTGCTGCTCCTGCCATCGCAGCTACTCTCTATTTTTAGCACACAGGGCTAGTGCGGATGTGTCTCATCAAGCTGGAAATTATACCCCCAGCTCAAAGTGTCACCATGCCCTACGTGACGGTGTCCCAGCCACTGCTGCGAAATGACTGCACCGTGCTTCCCCTGCAACAATCCCGAAGCCCTTTATAGCAACTAATGAATTCCTCCGACCACCATCCTGACTCCCTCAATGGGAATATCAAAAGGGACACTGGGCATCATCTCTCACCAGCTAAGTTGGCGGCAACTGCCCGGATCTCTTCCCGGCTGTTACTGAAGTATGTGATGGTGGTGCTGTACAAGTTCTCCAGCAGCTCTGCATTCTCTTTGGCCTAGAGGAAATCAGGGACACATGAGCTCTCTCTGGCTAGAAGTGCCCTTTGACTCCCAGCATATGCTTTTATGAACCACAGGTAAATAAGGGAAAGAACAGGTGGCTGGGTAGAAGTGGGAAAAATGGGAATCTGGGGCAGATTTACATTTCCCATCACTCTCCCTCATATATCCCACCCTTACTGTTATTTACATTATCCATCAAACGTCCACCCTCTACACCACCACAAGCCACTCCAGTCAATAATCTCATACGGTTCAACAGCTCACTCACAAGGTGTCTGCAAATGTCCACCTGGAGCTCTTCAGGCTTCAGCTCATCTGTGCCACCAAGGTGCTTATTGATCACATGTTGGAGTCTCTTCAGTCCCAAAAATGGGAAACAGAGGTGAAATGTAGCTCTGCATTCCTGAAAAAGAGCGTCACACCATTGAATTGTTCCTTCCCAGTGCTATGTTCAATCAAAGGAAAATCATCTGTGACTGCTCATCTATTCCAGGACAAAAGGGATTCATCTGGATGTAATTGGCAGAAACATGCAGGAATAGAGGGGAGAGAGGTTCCACTGAAACCTGGAGGTAGCATCAATGTCTTTTGGGAACAGATATACCCATGAAAGCTGCTTCACCAGGCACAGCTGTGGTCTCTCCTCTGTTCTGGGGAGGCAGGGGCCTGGGGTGCAGAGACAGACAGGAACAGAGACCTGTAGGGGTCAGACCCATGACCTATCCTGGATTCTGGTGAAGCAGCCATGGACCAACCTGGCTGGAACTGACTCAGCAGGAGGGCAAGGAACTGAGGGGAGAATTTGGGCCTCCATAACAGGCAGGCAGGAATAGCTCCTGGCATTGGGAGGAAGATTCCTTTGGCTTAGTAAATAAGTTACTGTTGGTCTTACCATTGAAACCTTGGGGCTTGGGTCTTGCAGATGCAGCAGAAGTGTGACCCAGCTCTTTCGAACCTGCTCAGCAAAATAGGCCTTCCATTTTTTCTTTGTTAACTGAGCCAAGATGCCAAATAGGACAAAGGCCATTGAGCGAAGAGCATCGTCCTCCTACAGCCAAGAAAGCCCCACAAGTTGGTAAGTAAGGAACAATCCCATCACGCACCTCATACAGCCGTCTCTTCTACGCTAAAGTAGAGTGATTCCAACTACAGCTAGTCGGAAAAACTTTAATTAACCAATTCTTTGTTCGAATTTGCTGATTCATGAAAATATTTTAGAGACAGTTCAATTTTGATGAAATTCCTCCGGAAGCCAGGCAGGGGTCCTTAGAAACCTGCCTGGTGTCTTGCCAGTGCACCCATCCAGCTCCTTGGCAGCCAATCTAGCAGGCTGACTGGGATCATAGGCTTCCACGCCCCCAGCTTCAGGGGGAGGGATAGCTCAGTGGCTTGAGCATTGGCCTGCTAAACTCAGGGTTGTGAGTTCAATCCCTGAGGGGGCCATTTGGGGGAACTGGGGTAAAAATCTGGGGGTTGGTCCTGCTTTGAGCAGGGGGTTGAGCTAGATGACCTTCTAAGGTCCCTTCCAATTCTATGACCCTGGGAGTCCAGGCTTTCAAATTTGCAACTCTCTAGCTCCCAGAGTTTCCTGGGTTCGCAGTGCAGACTGCCCTGGGCTAAGGCTTCCAACAGAGCTAGGTTGAGAATAGTAATTCTGTTTCACAAGGAGTTTTGAAGTTTGGGGAGAGGGGTTCCCACAAATAGGAACAAACCCAAAATTTGAAATCTCAAAATTCTCTGCACTACAGAATTATCATTCCAACCCTCTCACATAAAAATGGTATAGAGCAGGCACAACACTCTCTATTGCACTCTGTAACCCCCTTTTCATGGTTATCTAGCTACCTAATCTAGTATTCAGACTTCCTTTGAGGTTCCCAGTGGCAATCAAGAAGAACAGAAGGGTGAGACTGTTGGAGCAGGGATGTCATCCCCATCCTCCTAATGTTCTCCTCCTCCGTAAAACACCTCCCTTCCCTGGGGCCTAAAATCTCTGCACTCTGACATGAGCAATGCCCAGGGAGTCCACATCACACATCGTAAATCGAGTCTAATCAAGATCGGTTGAACTGGATTTGGAGAGTTCTGTTCACATACATCGTCAAAGTAGGTCTGGATCTGTTGGGTGAGGTCTTTGAAGGAAGAACCGATGTCCTTCTCTTTCAGCTCCTTCAGGACTTTGGCCAGTCCTTTCATGCTCTCACCAATCACTTCAGAACTGAAAACATCATGTAAGGCCCCGATCAGTATGTCCAGAAGAAACTTCTTGTGCTTTTTCACCTATACAAATATATTACATTAAAGAACACTTATCGCTGATCACACTCATAATAAAGGTTTCAGAGTAGCAGCCGTGTTAGTCTGTATCTGCAAAAAAAACAGGAGTACTTGTGGCACCTTAGAGACTAACAAATTTATTTCAGCATGAGCTTTCGTGAGCTAAAGCTCACTTCTTCGGATGCATAGAATGGAACACACAGACAGGAGATATTTATACATACAGAGAACATGAAAAGGTGGAAGTATGCATACCAACAGGCAGAGTCTAATCAATTGAGATGAGCTATCGTTAGCAGGAGGAAAAAAACTTTTTGAAGTGATAATTAAGATGGCCCATAGAAGGTGTGAGGAGAACTTAACATAGGGAAATAGATTCAATTGGTGTAATGACCCAACCATTCCCAGTCTTTGTTTAAACCACAGTTAATTGTATCTAGTTTGCATATTAATTCAAGTTCAGCAGTCTCTCTTTGGAGTCTGTTTTGAAGTTTTGTTGCAAAATTGCCACCTTCAAGTCTGTCTGTCACTGAGTGGTTAGAAAGGTTGAAGTGTTCTCCCACTGGTTTTTGAATGTTATGATTCCTGATGTCAGATTTGTGTCCATTTATTCTTTTTGCGTAGAGACTGTCCGTTTGGCCAATGTACAGGGCAGAGGGGCATTGCTGGCACATGATGGCATATATCACGTTGGTAGATGTGCAGGTGTACGAGCCCCTGATGGTGTGTCTGATGTGATTAGGTCCTGTGATGGTGTCACTTGAATGGATATGTGGACAGAGCTGGCATCGGGCTTTATTGCAAGGATAGGTTCCTGGGTTAGTGTTTATGTTGTATGGTGTGCGGTTGCTGGTGAGTATTTGCTTCAGGTTGGGAGGCTGTCTATAAGCGAGGACTGGCCTGTCTCCCAAGATCTGTGAGAGTGAGGGATCATCTTTAAGGATAGGTTGTAAATCTTTGATGATGCGCTGGAGAGGTTTTAGTTGGGGGCTGTAGGTGATGGCTAGTGGTGTTCTGTTATTTTCTTTTTTAGGCCTGTCCTGTAGTAGGTGGCTTCTGGGTACTCTTCTGGCTCTGTCAATCTGTTTTTTCACTTCAGCAGGTGGGTATTGTAGGTTTAAGAATGCTTGATAGAGATCTTGTAGGTGTTTATCTCTGTCCGAGGGATTGGAGCAAATACGGTTGTATCTTAGAGCTTGGCTGTAGACAATGGATCGTGTGGTGTGTCCGGGATGGAAGCTGGAGGCATGTAAGTAAGTATAGCGGTCAGTGGGTTTCCGGTATAGGGTGGATACAATTAACTGTGGTTTAAACAAAGACTGGGAATGGTTGGGTCATTACACCAATTGAATCTATTTCCCTATGTTAAGTTCTCCTCACACCTTCTATGGGCCATCTTAATTATCACTTCAAAAGGTTTTTTTTCCTCCTGCTAACGATAGCTCATCTCAATTGATTAGACTCTGCCTGTTGGTATGCATACTTCCACCTTTTCATGTTCTCTGTATGTATAAATATCTCCTGTCTGTGTGTTCCATTCTATGCATCCGAAGAAGTGAGCTTTAGCTCACGAAAGCTCATGCTGAAATAAATTTGTTAGTCTCTAAGGTGCCACAAGTACTCATAATAAAAGTTTTCTTTAGCAGTTATGAAGCTGTGGGAATTTCATCAACCCTCTCTTCCCCCAGAGACCTATAGCTATATTTCAGACCAGGTGCTAGCTACAATGAGCCAAACTCGGTGCCATAATACACTTGTGTAATCCTATTATTAGATTTCTAGTTACTTAGATTCCGAGGCCAAAAGGGACCATTGTGATTATCCGGTCTGACCTCCTGCATAACATAGAACTTCTCCGAAATAGTCTCTGAACTAGAGTATCTCTTTTAGAAAAACATCCAATCTTGATTTTAAAATTGCTAGTGACCAAAAATCCACCACAACCTTTGGTAAATTGTTCCAATGGTTAATTAAAATTACCATTAAAAATGTTTTATTCCCAGTCTGAATTAATCTAGCTTCCTTTTTCCCCATTGAATCTTGTTATACCATTGTTTGCTAATGTGAAGAACCCATTATCAAAATTTATTCCCCATGTAAGTAGTTATAGACTGCCCTCAAGTCACTCCTTAACCTTCTCTTCAGAAGCTAAATAGATTGAGCTCCTTGAGTCTATCACTAAAGGTATATTTTCCAATCCTTTGATAATTCTTGTGACTCTTCTCTGAATCCTCTCTAATTTATCAGCATCCTTCTTGAATTGTGGACACCTGATCTGGACACAGTATTCCAGCAGCGCTCACATGCGTGCCATATTCAGAGGGAAAATAACTTCTTTACTTTTCTTCAAGATTCCTCTGTTTATGCCTTCAATGATCATTTCAGCCCATTTGGCCACAACTTCGCATTGGGAGCTTCTCAACCGATTATCTGCCATGACTCAAGTGTTTTTTTCAGCGTCATTGCTTCCTGGTATAAAGTTTCCCATCCTGTAAGTATGGCCTGCATTTTTTGTTCCTAGATGTATACATTTACATATGGTCATATTAAAGTGCACATTGTTTGCTTATGCCCAGTTTACCAAAGGATCCAGCTTGCTCTGTATTGACTGCAAAGAGGTTACTAGGGTATGGGAAAGAGCAGAATTTGGCCTAGTGCATTGTGTGCAGCCTCTGTAAACTCTGAACAATTATTTCCCTTGGTTTCTCTATTTATGTTGCATCCTATTCAGTAATCTCTCATACCTTCACAGGCGCCCCATCGACTATATTTCCCAGGCCTCTTACAGCCATCTGACGGACAATGCTGTTTCTATCCTGTGACCTTTCTTCCAAGATGCGTAAGACAATCTTAAGCAACTTCTTCTCCCTCAGCATGGGATCACTCATTAGCTGAAATAAAATCAACATGTCCATTAGACCCAATATGATCATTAAGATTGGGAATAGAATTTGAGCAGACATGGAATACAGAAAAAACAAGGAGTCCTCCTACAGCCACAATCTTGTAGATACAGACTAATATGGCTACCCCTCTGATACTTGGCACATAACAGGTAATTTTATCATTCCACACAAATGAGAAATGTCTTAAAAACATGGAGCCTTCCTTTGGGCACTATAATAGGATCCACTCACCTTTGAGAGCCTCTTAGTGGCTAGGTCTGGTACCACAGTCCTTTTCTCACCCCTGGTACACCCTGCTAGCCGACCTCAGTGAGTCTTCTGTGGCTCAGGCCTCTGGCTAAGTCCCAAAGGCTAAATAAACCCCTTCTGGGCTAGTCAAGAACAGTCCCATTGCCCTCACTAGGGTCTCCAGCCCCAACTCTGGGTCCTTGAAATTCTGCCCTTTGTTCAACTCTCCGTAAGCATTGTCCCCTTCCTGGGGCTTATGCCACTGTAAGTGGTAGGGGAACCAGGGCCTGCCCATAACTCTGGCTTCCAAACCATGGACCCTGTAAACAGTAGCTAGGTACCGCTTGATTTCAGTTCATTGTTGCTTCTTCCTACTGCCACTTTTAGCTTCACCCTCACCTCAAGGTTCAAGTTCTAAGGACTCTCTTCCTGCAAACCCAACTTAAGCAAATGCTGCCAGAATCAAACTCTGGCAATTCCTGAATTTCTGCAGCCAGAGAGCAGCACCCTTTCTGCCCTCCAGTTCCTGGCAGGAACTGACCTGCTAAGGCCCTGCAGCATCTTTTAGCTGAGCTTGATGGGCTCTGATTGGCTGCTTTCATGAGGCCTCTATAGACAGCCCCAGATTTGTGGCTCTTTCCTGGGGCAGGGGCAGTAGGACCATGAGGCCTCTTGTAAGGAGCCTCAAAGCCCAGGAACAGCCCATCCCAGGCACAGATCGATTGTTTTTCTTAGAACCAGATGAGCCCCTAAGATAGTTACTTAGCGTAAGTGGGAAATATGATGCAGATGTTAGAGGAGGGCTGTAGAAAGGGAGGATGGTCCAGCAGTTATCACACTAGCCTAGGACTTGGGAGATCAAGCTTCAATTTCCTGCTCCCTCAAAGACTTCCTGGGTGACCTTGGGCAAATCACTTAGCCCTTCACGCATCAGCTCCTGCCTGTAAAATAGAAATAAAAGTGCTTCCCTACCTCCCAGGAGTGTTGTGGGGACACATACATACATTAATGAGTTTTGAGGTACTCAGATACTACAGTCATGAGAACCTACGATAGTTGTGAATGTATTTGTATGTTGCTTGTTTTATAGTATTAGGACACTAGGTTCATTCCGAAGATCTGCTGAGCGAAACCAAAATCAGGAGCTGTTGGTTAGTATCAGCACTAGGACTTGGCAGAAGAGGTCCAGTACTTCAAACTCTGTCTGTATCTCTCTCATCCAGCGCCTGTGGTTGTGTAGCTAGTATAGGCAATGGCAGCAATACAAATATCAGAGAGAGAATGACTCGAGAGGTAGAATGAAGCTCCTTGTCAGGTTTCCATATAAAGGGGACCCAGTCTACTATCTAAAATGACAGTTACTCCTATGAACTGAACTGTACAACTCCCTAAAGAAAGGCAAACAGACAATTGTCTAATGGTGAAACTGCTCTTCGGAGCCCTGTATCTTACCTGGGCAAGGAAAGCTGTGCTGGTGACTCGGAAGTTTTCCATTGGGGAATTCACCCGGGGGAGGAGGCGCTGTATGATCTCAGGTGTTACTAGTCCAGATCTTAGCAGAACACTGGAAGGCAAAAGAAACCGCTTATGGGGTCGATTGCACACTTCAAAAACTCAGCTGCTCTGAGCAGACAGCTCTGATATCTATGGGTGAGAGATGTGTGTTTCCACCCAGGGCGCCCCACACAAAGTTATAAACTGGAAGTTCCCTCTCAGCCACTCTATTTGCTACTGATTCCCAAGGATAAAATCATGCCTCCTAGATCTCTTACCTCACCAGCAGACACACTCCCTCATGGTGAGTCTGGGGGTTTTCAAGCAGAATCCATGCTTTCTGCTTCCCAAGCACTCTCACCAGTCTCTCATTCCCAACTTTGAAAAGCAGAGATTCTAATGCTTGGACAGAAAACCTGGGGAAAGAGAGGCACAGAACTGCAGCAATCAGTAGAAAGGTGCAGCCTGAACAGAGTCAGGAAGCCCAGGTTACTTGTCAGGTCTGCTGTTCATCGACAGTTCATCCATTGGCAATATCCTGGACACCAGTGTCCCTGGAAGGACTTGATGCCAGGAAGTAAGTTTCTGTCTCATACATCTCATATAACTAGTTTTGCTAGGGACAAAATTTTGCAGTCATTTTTCACTTTCTGCAAGGAGTAAGGGCACTAGCAGAGTACAAGGATATAAAAAAGATACATGATCAAGACCCAAAAACTGGGGGCATAGAATGTGGTGATCACTAGTGGATATTTTGGGGTCCTATAACCAGATATGAAGTGACAGAGTGCTGAGGGTTTGCACTTGAGTCAGCACTCTGGTCACTATTAGTACTAATTGAGTTCCTTACAGAAAGCCTAATTGAACAGAGGTGTAGCTGATTATGAGGTTAGATTGGGGCTAGTGAGTCACGGAACCAGTCATTCCATTAACAGGGAAACTGTATAAAAGGACATGGGCAGGAGCCCTTTGAGGGGAACAGACAGAGAAAGAAACTTGGGTGACCAGATAGCCCGATATTTGGGGCTTTATCTTATACAGGTGCCTATTACTCCCAACCCCGTGTCCTGATTTTTCACATTTGCTGTTTGGTCACCCAAAGAGAAACAGAAAGACAAAAAGCTGGGAGAGCCTGACAAAGTGAGCTCTCTGAGTGGAAACAGCTTACCCCCCATTTTGGAGAAGAGTTTAGAAAGTTGAGATACAAGATAAAGGTGCTATGTGTTGATAGGGGGATTAAATAGACTTCAGTTGGTGTTTACAAGCAAGGAAGTCTCAACGTGGTCTGTGTTTGTAGAAAATGTGCAACACCCCTCTCTGTCACAGCTGGGGGCTCATCAGGGATTTCCCTGTTATCTATACAAATAGAGAGCCTGCTGGAGAAGCCGGGGTAGAGTTTTGGCAGTGTGGGGGATGGAGGGAACACACTGAAATGGGTGGTAAAACAGCAAAGAGATGTCTAGAACAGGGGTTCACAACCTTTCTGCTTCTGAGCCTCTCACCTCAACAAGCTATAAATACTCCATGGCCCACTCCCAGGCCTCTGCCCTGCTAGGAATCAGAGTTTGGGGCTCCTGGCTCTAGATTTTAACTCCACAGGGTGCAGGGGCTCGGGGCTTTAGTGCAGGTGCTGGGCCTCAGGGCTCCAGCCTGGCTGGGCTCAGAGCTTCAGCTTTCTGCCTTAAGCCCCAGCTAGTCTACTGCCAGCCCTGCTTGGCAGACCCCCTAAAACCGGCCCGGTTGAGAACTGCTGGTGTAGAAGACCCCACAGACCTTCCAACAATCCCACTAGGAAGAAAAACAGCCTTTGCTTGCCTGGTAGGTTTAACAGCAAAAGAGCCTTCAGGAATTTATACGGGAACAAGCCCAGGTCTGGCAACAACTCCTCCAAAGTCTGGCGAGTCCTGTGACAGGAAATGGAAACCAGGCACAGGAGATCAGACTCTGTAAAATGGGACCTGCGAACAACCCTGATCTGGTTTTGGTTACTCTTAAAGGAGCAGCGGTGAGACCTCACAAAGACAGAACAATGTGGGCCTTTCGACGGACACCCCATTTAACCGGGGAAGCACATATGGCTCTTAGTGATTAGCGGGCAAGAGATTAGGACATGATTAAGGCAGCCATGCTGGACAAGGTGGGGCCTGTCCACGGAAAAGTACTGCCAGAAATGGAGAGTTGAAAGATGGATTGAGGGATTAGACCTCTGTGTATTTGCATAGAAATTGTAAGACTGGGCCACTCATTGGTAAGGCCAGATACTCAAACTGTGGGGGGAGATCATGGACTGCATGATTCTGGAAGTTTCTTCAGAGTCACCCTGAGCATACTGTAGTATGGGTTACATGGCACCAGCCAGTTAATCTGGACCCCGCAGTTAAAGATACAGAGGAATTTGCAGAGGCGGACATTCCCAGAGTGAGTCAGTGGTTTAAGGGGCTAGATTTGAGAAGGAGCAGAGTGCCTTCAGCTGGGAAGGGCAGCAAGAAGAAGAGGAAAGAGCCTCAAGGAACTGTAGTGGGAGCTTGACCTACAGAGTGCTTCCGATATGGACGTGAAGGACAGCTAAAAAGAGACTGTCCTAAAATGGGCTGTGGGTTTGCACAGTTTTGTGGCTGGGACAAGACTCCGAGGCAGGGAAGAATAAGAAAAGTACCTACCATATCGGTATGGGTAGGGAGGAGCCACCAAAGGGAATAATGGACACAGCTTCATCCTGTTTGCTGATCAGGCAGGAGTTAGTGAAACCCCACTGGATACTTCCCAGAGGTAGGATCAAAACTGAATATGTACATGGGGATAATAAATTCTGCCCAATGGCAGAGGTGACTCTGGAAATCAAGGGGAAGTTTAGGCAGAAACATGTAGGGGTAGTGGATGGATTGCCCCACTGCCTTCTCCTGGGCATGGACTGGGATCCCTTTCTAACAGGGACACCAAGGCATGTGTGGAGGCCCAGGAGGGTGGAAGTAAAACCTGCAGGGCCAGGTAAAGAGGAAATATATGTAAAGGGGCTGGAGGAACCTAGACGCGAAAGTACAAGCCACAGAGAAGGTGAGGACGGAGAAGTCCCCTGAGAGACAAGAGGGAGGAGAAAGAAAACAAAAGTCAAGAGTAAAGGTGACTTAAGATCATCCATTGGGGTCAAACAGTCATCAGAGCCCTTACCAGCAGGATCTCAGGAGCAGGCATCCCTAGAACACTTTGGAGGGACTCAGAGCAGTCTGTGTTCATGGAAGAGGCTGGGGCACAGCATACTACCCCGTCATACAGAGGTACCTAAAACTGGCCTGCGCATGGGCCAACAGCATGAGCAGAATATACACTTGTGTCTGCAGCGCCAGCAATCACATAGCTAGGTGCCCATCCATGGGAACAAATTCAAGTTTTGTGGACAAACCTTAGGCACCCATGCTTGAAAACCTGACTCACTGTGGCCACTGTATAAGATCAGCCTTACTGGGTCAGTCCAATGGTCCATCTAGTCCAGTATACTGTCTTCCAAGAGTGGTCAATGCCAGCTTCTTCAGAAGAAATGCACAGAACAGGGCAATCCTGAAGTGATCCAATCTCTGTTGTCCAATCTCAGCTTCTGGTGATCAGAGGCCTAGGGACACCCAGAGCTTGGGGTTGCATCCCTGACCATCTTGCCTAATAGCCATTGATGGACCTGTCCTCCATGAACTTATCTAATTCTTTTTTTAACCCAGTTATACTTCTGGCCTTCACACCATCCCTTGGCAATGAGTTCCACAGGTTGACCATGTGTTGTGTGCAGTTGTACTTCCTTATGTTTATTTTATACCTGCTGCCCATCCGTGAACAGAGTTTAGATCCTGGTTTCCTAGGAAAAGTCAGAGACATTATAAAACCAGGAAGTCTGTAATCTGAGCGCCTTGTTGGCACGGAATAAAGAAACACAACAATAATAGAAACTGTTGTGAAATTGGTGGGAAATGTACATTAATGGTCTACCAGAGCTGAAGTCCACTGATGACTCAGGAATCTCTTAGTGTTAACTGGTGAGGGGCACAGAGTGGGTGCTGAGGGGTCTGGTATGTACATTCTAGTTCACTAAAGATTGCCATATGAGACTCAAATAAAAGCTCATGTCACCAATATCATTGTGGAACACATCTACAGATGCTGTGTAAAGAGCCATGTCTGTACATTGAAAATTACATTCTTATGATCTGTGTCTAGGGACTAGTCACCAGGAAAGGTGAAAAAATGGTTTTCTTTCAGGCAAGAAATGTTTCTCCATCTGTTTGTTTACATGTAAATTAAGCATGTAGGGTTCACATTCAGTTCAGAAAGACTGTGAGAACTTCAAAGAAAGAAAAGTAACAGGAAGTAGATAGGGGGTGGGGACCCAATTTTGGGGTACACCTCAAAGGTTTGCTCTAGTATATTTGGGGGGCAAAGACGACACCCTGGCATCTTTCACTTAGGAAGTAGATGGACAGCGAGACGGACAGCGGGGTCGCTATCAGGCTTGGTTGAGAATGTTGGGTGAGAAACATCTTTAGACAGGAGGTTAACCTGGTGGTTAAGTTTAGTCTCTAAGAGCATGTTATGATTTCATTATACATGTAACCATTTTTGGCTTGCATTCTTACTCACTATCACTGGAATCTCTGTTCTTTGATCATCTCTGCTCTTGTTTGCACTATAAATACAGCTAAGTGCTGTGTGTTTTGCACTATAGAGTATAAGTAATAAAGTATAGAGTCTAAAGTAGAAGTAATAAACTGGTGTGTACTGTTCCATTGGGAACAGCAGGCCTGTAATTCTGTGAGTGTTCAGTGGATAAAGGTCTGGACACTATCTGGAATGGTCAGAAGACTCGGGGTTGGTGTGTCCCTATCACTAACCTGTACAAAGAGACGGGGTCTGAGGAGGCCTGGATGGCAGTGCTTGTTTTGCAGAGCCTGGTCATTTTAGTGAACTAACCCACAGCAGACACAGACAAGATTTCTTCACTCTAGGGCACTCTATGAGGTAAAGTGCCTCATAACCTTGGGAACTCCTGGGGAGTGTCACACAACTCTATTGGAATTCTCTTTGTTTCTCTCCCTTCCTTCTAATTACCGGCAAGGGTTGTCCTCAGTATGTTGTTGGTCTTTTCGGAATAGCCTCTGGCTGCTTCTCACTGGCAAAGGCATCTTTTGTCCTAAGGTTCGGCTGACCTGCTGCAGGAGAATAGGAAACAGCTCTGGGAGCAGCTCACGCACAGCTTCGCTTGACTGCAGTGCTGACACCACCTCAGAGATGGCACATGTTGCCTGAAAGGAGAGCATGGTAAAAAATGAGATCTCCTCCCAACACCATCACACCCTCTCTCCCCTTCTGATATCTGCTGTACTGAATTTTCACTTCTGCCAGTAACTTGAATGACTGCAAGCAACTCCCTTAACTCGTGGCTCAGTTTCCCACATCTATAAAAATGTGTTTGACCTACCAAGGCATATTGTGAGTCCTAAGGAATATTTGCAAAGCACTGTGAGAAACCTGGTTCAAAGACTTTCTAATTGCCAGATGTTAAGTAAATCAGCCATGTACTCTAAAACTGCTGTATTTGTTCCATGAGACAGCAGAGCTGGACTCAGGGAAACTGTACATCAGAGGAGAAGTGCCCACACAGCAATATTCTTCCACACTTCTAGCTTCCTATCAGCAGGATTGTCACAGGACAGAGGAAAGCCTGAAAGGCGTGTCTGTCATCTAACTTACTGAGAGAGGTTCAGCAGCTGCCAAATGCCTGTCAGTATCAGTCTCTGAGGTGACGCTTCCTTCTTGGCTTGTTGAAGTCTTTATTTTGTCCATTAGGACCTGTAGGACTCAGTGGCAAGCAAGGGTCTCCCAGAGATCTCCACAGCTCAGTGGTGTCACTGCAATTTAATAGAAGTTACATGTGACCCCTGGACACTTTTGTGGCTCAGACTGAATGCGTCCTATTTAAGTAAAGACCAAATTTTCTCCTTGCCTATGATGAGAAAGTTAGGAGCACTGTCCTCCTCTAACGCGCCTCTTGTTTAAATATTGAGTTTCCAGTTACAGAACTAGGTTAAGTGACCTAGTCTTACTGCAGCCTAACCATTAATACTAGACTTCCGAAGCACAGGACACAGAGCGCCAACCTTAGTTCCTGTTTTCCTACTTCCCAGGAAACATGGACTCATGAGCATGTGGCTCCCAAAGATCAAGGGTTTGGAAGGCAAGTTGATGAAAGAAAAGCCACATTCCTACTAACTGGACATACAATTACGAGAATGAATATTCATGGCCATCCTAGGTCCCCTTCACAAAGGGTGTTCCTACCCTCTGTTTGCCAGAAGCTGGGACTGGGCAAGAAGGGATGGATCATTTGACATTTACCTGCTCTTCTGCTTCCAGTCCAGTTTTAAGTCCCAAGGATGGCAACTCTATTCTAGCAGCCAAACCCTCACTGATACCAAGCGGCAGTCTGATGACAATATTGGCCCTATTCTTTGTAATCAGCCAGGATTGGACTTGAAGCTGTCATGCTACCAGGAAATCAACAGCCACTGCTAATTTCCCAAGTGAGGTCAATTCAGGTCTCTAGAGAGCCAGGCCGGTTCAGGCACCAGCCCAGCAAGCAGCTGCTTGGGGCGGCCAATGGTGAGGCGGCATGTCTGGGTCTTGGCGGCACCGGGCGGCTGGTCCCTCACTCCTTCTCAGAGCGAAGGACCAGTCGCGAATGCCGCCAAGACTGAAGGGCGTGGTAGAGCTGCAGATCGTGATCGCAGCTTGTTTTTGTTTTTCCTTTTTGCTGCGGGCAGCAAAAGCCTCTCCTCTAAGCAGGGCTGGCTCCAGTAGTAGATGTTTCCAACAATACACTCCAGTTATACCAGTAAAGTTAGGTCTTTAGGATGTCAAAGCAGTTATGAATTAATGGAAACAGAATGACACTTAATTTCTCTCCACACCCCACCTTAACATGCTCTTGGACCTTCCTGGAGAAAGACCCAGGCTATTAACTATCAGGAATTATCCCAAAATGTCTGCTGCTTAAATAAAGCCCTACATCTCCCAGCAAAGCTGTGGGATCCATGTTTTACCAAGATGAATGCAATAGGTAGTGGTATATACCTGTCCATCGGCAGACGTTTTCTTAGGAGGCTGGAGAGCACTGCCTCTAGGTGATGGTGAGCTAGATAGACAGACACTGCCTCCAGCAGGAATTGCCTCAAGCTGCCCTCCTGGATAGTAGGCACGTGGCTATATATTATATTCAGGATAGCTGGCACCTGGAAGGAACAAAACCAGAAAGAAACGTCCCTTTTTCTTTCTCTCCATTCATTCTGCAGAATCAAAACCTTTATTTAGCCATTTGCTGCTTTTAGAAATTCCTCAAGAAACAAATGTTCAAATGTTCATATGTCCGTAACTTTAACCCACAACAATTGCCCACACTTGGCTGTAAAATTAACACTGACACACACATACAGCGAACCCCACTATAACACGATGATCGGGTCCAAAATGGGATTGCGCTAAATGCTGCAGGGTCGTGGTATACGGGTTCTACCATTTCAAGCTGGTCGATTTCTCTGGCAGAAAACTACTTTCATTTGCGAACTGCCCACAGCAGTAACTGAAAGGGTGGCTCAGCAGCGGGACTCTCAGCCATGCAGGGAGAGAGGAAAACACTTGGGGGAGCAGGGAGACGTGCAACAGGCAGAGGAAGAGCGAGCAGCCGAGAGAGTGGCTCTTCTCACCAAAAGGGTGAGCGGCAGGTGGGAAGAGGCAGTGGGGAAGGCACATTCCATTTTTGCTTTCCGCCCTGCCCTGAAGGCCCAGCCACTCTCCCTCCACAGCATCTCTCTCTGGTTTTTTTTTATTTTTGTCTTCCACGGCACCTCCGGCCGCTTTATTTATATTTTGCGCTTCTGCACTGCAGCCATTTTTTTTTTGCCTGGGGCGCCGGAGCCACCTTACAATTGGCGTTATAGCCACCCGCTTTATTGCGCGGGGCATTATAGCGGATCAGGGGCAGTTTAGCCATTTCGCCACCCCAAGCATGGTGGCACGCA